>NC_143021.1:50789655-50982155 GCF_055824585.1 Amblyomma mixtum | reverse complement strand
ATTTCAGTTTAAATACTGCATTTTTATGGAGACTCTCTGTTTATTTTTGGAAAGTGCTTCTGTATGAGAATCCACAGGAGTGACTCGACACAATCCCTGTAAAAATAATTCAAGATAATATTGATTTATTAGCCGTGCATTTATTACACCTGTTTAATCACTGATTCAGAGCTCAACATTTCCTGAAAAGCTGAAGGTCGCTAAAATGGTGCCTATTCATAAAGAGGGAGAGCAGTCAGTACCAAGTAATTACGGGCCAATTTCGGTCCTCAGTATTATTAACACAATTTTTGAAAAATGTCTGTGTTCACATGTCAGGAAATTTGTAAGCAAATATAGTATAATGAGCGCCAGTCTGCACGGCTTCACACCGGAGGGGTCCTAACAGAAGTTTTAAAACAAGATAGCTATAGTTGTGTATTTAGACATTAAGAAGGCGTTCGATGCCGTTAATCACACCATCCTACTTGATAAACTTCGTAATTACGGTTTTAGAGGGCAAATAGCAGAATTATTCACCAGTTATCTCACCAACCGCAAACAGCAAGTTGTAATGAATACCTTGATGTCGAAACCGCAGGCCGTGCTGACTGGAGTGTAGTAAAATGGCAGTTTGGGCGAGTTGGTTAAGCATCTTGTAATAAAAACAGCGCAAGGACACAGGACTAGAACAGAGAGTAGACACACACGGCGCTGACTTGCAACTACGTTTACTGGAAAAACACGCTGCTTTTCATGGCAGGGCGTCAAGAAAGCGCGCGCATCGCTTTGTCAAAAATACACTTATCGGGTAATAAAATGTCTCCTAAAGGCACGGGTGATTATCGGTGCTATCCACTGTTTAGCAACTTCATTTCCTTAGAGGACAATGCTACTGAAGGCTGGATGACACATCTGTTTCCTTTTCTCAAGATATGAAATGCCTCTGCTACTTCCCTCGTGCTACGATCGTTATGTATGAACAAGATTTCTGTGTCAACGAAAAACGGGGTGCACTTACAGTCGAGACAATGCTTGGCCAAGTTTGTTGAACACTTTCCCAAAGAATTTTGGTGCTCCAAAAGCCGTACATTAATGCAGCGACCTGTCTGGCCAATATAAGTACGGCCACAGGACAGATGAATCTGGTAGACCACAGCAACCTTACACGAGACGAACCTGTTTGCATGGTTAATTTAACACCCTGTTTTCTTTCCCATTCCATCTCTCTTCCTTTGAACAGCTGCCCCCACTTTGCCTACCTTATTAGGTAGGCAAAGTGGGGGCAGCTTTAGGAGACATTTAAGTGCCTTTAGGAGACATTTTATTACCCAATAAGTGTATTTTTGACAAAGCGCATGCGCGCGCTTTCTTGACGCCCTGCTATGAAAAGCAGCGTGTTTTTCCAATAAACGTAGTTGCAAGTCAGCGCCGTGTGTGTCTACTCTCTGTTCTCGTCCTGTGTCCTCGCGCTGTTTTTATTACAAGCTGACTGGAGTGCCGATCTCTTTTTCGCTGTATGTGAATGACTCTCCGTCAACCTTAAAATATCCTCAAGCATTAATGTATGTTGATGACACGGCATTGGTATCTATAGGAGAATGAATTGAAGAACTAAACAGGAAAATAAACGAAGAACTTGTCAGGGTCCTAAAGTGGTTTACTACCAACCAGCTTAAGAATTCAAAACATTCTCCCGCTTTCAGGAGAATATGGCATCCAAACGCAAGTTTTTAACAAACTTGTTTTGTGTGATATATCCAGTGCATATAAGAATCAAAATGCACACCTAAGTATTTAAAACTTGTACCATGTTGTAAGGGCCGATTATTTACATGCACTATTTACATGCATTGTAGTTTAAACTTTTTCCCCTGGAGCTAAACACTGTGTATTTTGTTTTCTGAATATTCTCCGTATACTATATTTGGCTTTTATACACAGTTAAGTTACTGCATAGAATCTTGGGGCAACACGTGCCCAACATATCTTGAACCCGTAGTAAGATTACAAAAGAGGGCTCTAAGAATTTGTTGAGGATTTGCGGGGTCGCAGCGGAGCACCAGAGAGAGACGACCAGCGTGGGAGGCTTCAAGTTCCGAACTGCCCGTGCCGGGCGTGCGCGCCCAGCACGCGCTGTCCATCTTTATTTTCCTCTAGCGCGGGAACGCCGATCTCAGCGCCAGCGCGTTATAGCGTCGCCGGGTGCTACAGGGCCCCCCGCCTAGACGGAACGTCGAGATGTGCCCTCGGTAAAAGAAAGGAGAGTATGAGGGTCCAGTAAGTTCATGTCAGTGGCCGGGAAGAGCTGTCGGGTGAAGTGCGCGGGCTCAGATGGACGGGCCTGGCAGCTGCGCAATGGGCGAATGATGCAGGTTGCCGAGCTGACAGTGGACATGGGGGCAGGGGAGGCCATGATTGGGTCTTCATTGACTGTAGTGCTGCCCGCTGGCACAAGTGTCATCAGTGTCGGAACGTTGCAGCTGATGCCGATGGGAATCTGACGCGCCGAGTACACGATCACAAGCACAGGAGCGGATGAAACGGCTCCATGGACTTACAGCAGCTGTGGTGTGACCGTCGACACAACGGTGACAGCTGGGACGATGCGGGAGGACGTTGCTGGGCTCAATTCCAGGTGCTTGCGCAAAGCGGGAGTGACAGTCCGGAGCGACTGGCCAGTGCTGATTCGCGGGTGGGCATGGTCGGCTGTGGGTGGCTGCAGCCGTATAGCTGAGATTGCTACGTCAGACGGCTGGTTGACAGAAAGAGACACAGCTTTTGGATGGACAACTGCCTCACTACTCGGTGTGGGTAGCTCGACCATTCGGTGCCGAAGGTGGTTCAAGTCAGGCACCAAAGCAGACGCTTGCTGCGGCAGTGTCGAGCTGCCAGGGTCAGACTCCGAAAAGCGTTTGACCGTAATGAGCGCTTGGGGTGGGGCCTCTTGGGCAGGCGGTGTGGCCGCCGAGGTAGTGGGGCTGGTATGTGGCATATGCTGCGGTGGCGGCAAACTCAATTCGCTTGTAGCACGATCGCTCAGGTCAGTGACTGACGACTTTAGGGGAATGAGCGATGAGGCGGCAGGTGAGCGTTCGGCTGGCAGCAATGCTACGCAGTAGGGTACAGGCGTTGGCGGAGTGGGGCACTCGTCGAGGAAGAGCTCGACTGAGGGCGGCACCATTGCAGATAAGAGAAGTTGCTCACCGGGCTGTGCCGTAGATGCTGTATAGTCCTTAGTGGAGGCGGTATGGCCGGAGGCACTGAACAGGGTGGCTCGAGGCGCATCTGTCGCTGAGTTCGCTGACGTGGCAAACCGCAGTGGGCCAGGCACCTCAACGACCTGCTGAGGGAATGACTGCGGACTTCGGGCCGTGGAGTCGTCGCACAGTGCTTCTAGCGAAACCGGGGTAGCAAGATGTGCTGCCGGAAGCGATGCGGTAGCGTCTGGTGCGGTCGGTGCTAAAGAAGCCGGGCCGGAGGCGCTGGACTGGAGTGGCGGCGAGGCGGCGAGGGGCTGCTGAGGCGGGCCGGGTTCTGATGAAGGCTGCGTGGGAGCGAGCGTGGCCGGTGCAGGGCCAGAGGCTGGCGGCGGCGAAAACGGGTCCGCTGCGTCGTAGAGCGGCGGCGAAACGTAGTAGGCGCCGAAGTCCGCCAAGACGGCCGCACGAAGCTCATCGTATGGCCGGTAGCCGAAGGCAGAGTAGGTGAGCAGACGCAGGAGGTCATGCGGGAGGATGTCGCAAAGGACGGCGTGTTTAAACGGCTGGATGGTGATGGCGTTCAGGTACATCGCAGCCTCCAGTTGGGCGAACCACCCGCCGACGCCAGCAGGCCGGAACGCCGGGAGCGGCGGGTCGAAACTTGGCTGCTGCCAGTACGCCATGCAAGGACGCCGCTGGGTAGAAGGCACGGTTCGCCGGGTCACCACTGTTGAGGATTTGCGGGGTCGCAGCGGAGCACTAGAGAGAGACGACCAGCGTGGGAGGCTTCAAGTTCCGAACTGCCCGTGCCGGGCGTGCGCGCCCAGCACGCGCTGTCCATCTTCATTTCCTTTAGCGCGGGAACGCCGATCTCAGTGCCAGCGCGTTATAGCTTCGCCGGGCGCTACAAATTATCACATACTCAAACTACATTGGGCCCAGCAGGCCACTATTTCAGCCGGCACATATTTTATCTTTACAGGTTGTACATCTACTCGTTAAAAACAGCACAGACAATTCATAAAATACTGCAATTCAATGACCCGTTTCATCACAGTATCTTTATAACTTCTAAAAGGGATAGAGAGCTGCAAGTGGAAATCATTTTACCCGCCAAATATGCCACAATACCTACAGGAAAAGGTGCACAAATATGGAATCACATCTCTAATGATGTTAAATTAAAAATTATTTTTTCACAATCTCTTAAAATATTTTTGCTGAATCTGTAAGTTTCCGCCGGTTGAGCTGTAAATTCTGTACCCAAATGACTGTAAAATTGTTAATATTTCAGGTTATTGCGTACAAAGAATGTATGCATGATAACAAACGTATATATTAGCTATGTATGTTGTGGTTTTAATATTTTGAAGTTATTTATGTGAGAAGTGTTCTCTCCACCTCCTGCATTTTGCAATTTATCATTGTGTTGGACCCGACACTAGCTTTGGCTATGGGTCCAGTACCATTGTACATAGTTTGCTTGTATTCATTTCTGTTTTCAAATAAAAAAAAGGTCACAGCGCATCATGCTGGCATGCTGGTTGGTGCATGTTATCTACCAAGACCAAGTTACTGCAAAAATACTAAAAAAAGGCCTACATTTAACCTTCACTAGAACCTTGACTAGAGGGTGCCTTGCAGATTGCACCCAGAGATTATACTTGCTGGCAAATAATGCTTGCCTGCCAAGCTAAAGTACTACTACCTCACCCACACATCTCGAAAGGATGATCAAAGGGTCTCTGGAATGGTTTTAATGGTGGCTAGGCTATTCATGCCTTACATGCTGTGTACAAGGTTCCTGAAAAGAAATGAAGTAGTTTGAAAATAAAAAAGTGCACACCATTTACTGAAAACTGAAATTAGGCAGTAGCCGATGGTTTTCTTGTTGAGTGGTAATTACGACTTGCTTTGTTGGTAAATTCTGCATCACTTCTGCACAAACGCTTCCTCTGGATTCTAGCAGCTGCAGTGGGGTGTCTTTTTGTTTGCAGGGCAATGTTCTGCACAAGGGTTATGCAGATTGTATGTGTCGCTCAGGTGAGTAAATTTCACAAGGGGGCTACTTTTTCGTGCTGCTGCTGCACTTAGAGAAATCAGTCATTTCCTTTTGATCCTGTGAGTGAGATGACTCATCAGTAAATAGTTTTCAGGCGCAAAAAACAGACAAGACACATAGAAAGGTCACAGGACGAAGTGCAAGTGCTCTTAGACTATATTTCTAGTACTGTGGGCCCTTCCTTTAGTGTGTCATGTCCGCGTTTCACCGATGACTGTGTCACATGTGTCGTCGCCAACACCTTTCGTGCAAGGATAGTCGCCTTTCGCAACAAGAACGGCTTGGTCCCCGTTTAAGTAAGTGTGTTTTTCCGCCGTGTGCTTTCTTAGTGGGGTCACGTAAAAAGAATTAGCAAAAAAAATGGCGCTTCGTCCTATCACTTACCTATGTGTCTTGTCTGTTTTTTACGCCTTAAAACTATTTAATTATGAACCAAAACCAACTAGCCCAGAAACAAGTGCTCTTAGAGTAAGATGGCCTTGTACAACCTTTTGCAGTGACGTTCTTCAGGCATGCTACTGGACAAGGGAAATCTCCTGGATACTCTACCTGACCTGACCTGACCTAACCTACCCTGACCTAACCTAACCTAACCAAACCTAACCTAACCTAACCTAACCTAACCTAACCTAAGCTAGCCTAACCTAACCTACCCTAACATATCCTAACCTAACCTAACCTAACCTAACCTAACCTAACCTAACCTAACCTAACCTAACCTAACCTAACCTTACCTACAGGCCACCGAAAGAGGCTGCCTGCCTACTTTGGAGGTGCTTGAAGGCAAAGCAACCTCTCCAGTGCATGTGAAGCTGTCTGCTTTAGTCCCATTTTTCGCGCCTGTTACCAACTTTCCCGTCAAGACCTTCTTTCAGGTAACAGTTGTGAACAACAAAAACAGTATTTGCTTCTTGTGAGACTTGCGTTGCTCTTGCTAGCATGAGTCTGCCAGTAATTAATTAACTGCCTCGCAGTTTGCTCACAATGCAGTGGGCAGATTGTGGTGATGATGCCTCACGGTAAGACTTGGTAGCTGGGTAGGTTGGATATGTTTGAATCGTTTCTAAATTTTGTTCTTATTTGCCTATTAAATATTTCTGGTTAGGTCTCCGAAAAATATCAGTCTATTCTAGGCTTGGCCTCACGAGTGTTTTACAGCAGGAAAAGCATTGCAAAATCTTCTGAGGAAGTGAAACTTTCCCTGAGCCTCCTTAGTTTTAAGTTTTGTTATTTATGTGTTGTTCCCAGCTCAGGTTGTGCAGTGGCACTTTCTCATGCTTGTTTTGACAACTGCTTGTTCTGACAACATTAAGTTTTTTTCCCCAATTAATGCACGAAGTTTGAATTGATGATATCCATTTAACGTTCATATAACTTTTGATCTTGTACGGAAACTTGTGTGGAATTTTGGATCTTGTATACACTACGCAGTCATCCGCAAAGAGTTAAATTGGTACCCCAGGGTCAGCTCATAAATGGATATCATTCATGCATATTAAGAACACATTGTTTACAGTTCCTCAAAAGGCAGTCAGTTTCTATAATTACGTTGTTTTAAATCCCTATAGTATTGATAAGGAAGTAATTCAAATGCCTTAGAAAGAGTTAGAAAGATAGCACCTTACTGACCCTTTACATAAACAGCATTTTCGATGTCGTAAGTTATTCCTTACAACTTTGTGGTTGTAGATAACTGGGATTGAAAGGCGTGTTTAACTGTAAAGGAGATTTCAGCTTAATTTCAGTTTAAATACTGCATTTTTATGGACACTCTCTGTTTATTTTTGGAAAGTGCTTCTGTATGAGAATCCACAGGAGTGACTCGACACAATCCCTGTAAAAATAATTCAAGATAATATTGATTTTTTAGCCGTGCATTTATTACACCTGTTTAATCACTGATTCAGAGCTCAACATTTCCTGAAAAGCTGAAGGTCGCTAAAATGGTGCCTATTCATAAAGAGGGAGAGCAGTCAGTACGAAGTAATTACGGGCCAATTTCGGTCCTCAGTATTATTAACACAATTTTTGAAAAATGTCTGTGTTCACATGTCAGGAAATTCGTAAGCAGATATAGTATAATGAGCGCCAGTCAGCACGGCTTCACACCGGAGAGGTCCTAACAGAATTTTTAAAACAAGATAGCTATAGTTGTGTATTTAGACATTAAGAAGGCATTCGATACCGTTAATCACACCATCCTACTTGATAAACTTCGTAATTACGGTTTTAGAGGGCAAATAGCCGAATTATTCACCAGTTATCTCACCAACCGCAAACAGCAAGTTGTAATGAATAACTTGATGTCTAAACCGCAGGCCGTGCTGACTGGAGCGCCGATCTCTTTTTCGCTGTATGTGAATGACTCTCCGTCAACCTTAAAATATCCTTAAGCATTAATGTATGTTGATGACACGGCATTGGTATTTATAGGAGAATGAATTTAAGAACTAAACAGGAAAATAAACGAAGAACTTGTCAGAGTCCTAAAGTGGTTGACTACCAACCAGCATACTGTTAATATTCAGAAAACAAAATACACAGTGTTTAGCTCCAGGGAAAAAAGTTTAAACTACAATGCATGTAAATAGTGCATGTAAATAATCGGCCCTTACAACATGGTACAAGTTTTAAATACCTAGGTGTGCATTTTGATTCTTATATGCACTGGATAAATCACACAAAACAAGTTTGTTAAAAACTTGCGTTTGGATGCCATATTCTCCTGAAAGGGGGAGAATGTTTTGAATTCTCTGTTCTCCGTATACTGTATTTGGCTTTTATACACAGTTAAGTTACTGCATAGAATCATGGGGCAACACGTGCCCAACATATCTTGAACCCGTAGTAAGATTACAAAAGAGGGCTCTAAGAATTTGTTGAGGATTTGCTTGGTCGCAGCGGAGCACCAGAGAGAGACGACCAGCGTGGGAGGCTTCAAGTTCCGAACTGCCCGTGCCGGGCGTGCGCGCCCAGCACGCGCTGTCCATTTTTATTTTCCTCTAGCGCGGGAACGCCGATCTAAGCGCCAGCGCGTTATAGCGTCACCGGGCGCTACAAATTATCACATACTCAAACTACATTTGCCCCAGCAGGCCACTACTTCAGCCGGCACATATTTTATCTTTACAGATTGTACATCTACTCGTTAAAAACAGCACAGACAATTCATAAAATACTGCAATTCAATGACCCGTTTCATCACAGTATCTTTATAACTTCTAAAAGGGATACAGAACTGCAAGTGGAAATCATTTTACCCGCCAATATGCCACAGTACCTACAGGAAAAGGTTGGTTGAATTCAACTGTGCACAAATATGGAATCACATCCCTAATGATGTTAAATTAAAAATTAATTTTTCACAATCTCTTAAAATATTTTTGCTGAATCTGTAAGTTTCCGCCGGTTGAGCTGTAAATTCTGTACCCCAATGACTGTAAAATTGTTAATATTTCAGGTTATTCCGTACAAAGAATGTATGCATGATAACAAATGTATATATTAGCTATGTATGTTGTGATTTTAATATTTTGAAGTTATTTATGTGAGAAGTGTTCTCTCCACCTGCTGCATTTTGCAATTTATCATTGTGTTGGACCCGACACTAGCTTTGGCTATGGGTCCAGTACCATTGTACATAGTTTGCTTGTATTCACTTCTGTTTTCAAATAAAAAAAGGCCACAGCGCATCATGCTGGCACGCTGGCTTGTTCATGTTATCTACCAAGACCAAGATACTGCAAAATACTAAAAAAAGGCCTACATTTAACCTTAACTAGAACCTTCACTAGAGGGTGCCTTGCAGATTGAACCCAGAGGTTATACTTGCTGGCAAATAATGCTTGCCTGCCAAGCTAATGTACTACTACCTTTGCCTCACATCTCGAAGGGATGATCAAAGGGTCTCTGGAATGGTTTTAATGGTGGCTAGGCTATTCATGCCTTACATGCTCTGTACAAGGTTCCTGAAATGAAATCCAGTAGTTTGAAAATAAAAAAGTGCACATCACTTACTAAAAACTGAAATTAAACAGTAGCTGATGTTATCTTGTTGAGTTGTCATTACGAATTGTTTTGTTGGTAAATTCTGCATCACTTCTGCACAAACGCTTCCTCTGGAATCTGGCAGCTGCAGTGGCGTGTCTTTTTGTTTGCAGGGCAATGTGCTGCACAAGGGTTATGCAGATTGTATGTGTCGCTCAGGTGAGTAAATTTCATGAGGGGGGCTACTTTTTCGTGCTGCTGCTGCACTTACAGGAATCAGTCATTTCCCTTTGACCCTGTGAGTGAGATGGCTCATCAGTAGATAGTTTTCAGGCGCAAAAAACAGACAAGACACATAGATAGGTCACAGGACGAAGTGCAAGTGCTCTTAGACTATATTTCTAGTACTGTCGGCCCTTCCTTTAGTGTGTGATGTCCGCGTTTCACTGATGACTGTGTCACATGTGTCGTCGCCAACACCTTTCGTGCAAGGACAGTCGCCTTTAGCAACAAGAACGGCTTGGTCCCCGTTGAAGTGTGTTTTTCCGCCGTGTGCTTTCTTCATGGGGTCACGTAAAAAGAATTAGCAAAAAAAATGGCGCTTCGTCCTGTCACTTACCTATGTGTCTTGTCTGTTTTTTACGCCTTAAAACTATTTAATTATGAACCAAAACCAACTTGCCCTGCAGCAAGTGCTCTTAGAGTAAAATGGCGTTGTACAACCTTTTGCAGTGACCTTCTTCAGGCATGCTACTGTACAAGGGAAATCTCCTGGATACTCGGCAGCCTTCAATCCAAAAGGCTGTTTACCCTACTCCTAGGAGTTGGAATTGGCAAAGACGCTGGAAGTGACTTAGAATGTGCGCTCTGCAGTAGTGTTCATGTGACGAGAGTGGTCTTTAAGCTGAGTGGCATCAGGTTATCAAATTTTGAGTTGGGCAGTAAAGACTTACCTTTAGACAAATCTGCACCAGCAGGCACGAAAGATAAGATTCGATGTTGACAATGTGACAAATTATACGAATATTGATGTAATGTATAGCAGTCTCCAGCGTGTGTGTGACATTGGAGGGCGACTTCGGACACTGGACAAGAAGCGCAATAGTGACAGCCTGCTGTGCAATTTCGTGTTGAATTTTAGTGCTTTCTTTTCAGAGCTGCTTGTTTGTTTGCTACAGATGTTAAGAATGGCTTTTAAGAATGGCTTTCTGTTAGTCTACTTTGAGCGTAACCTGCCTCTCAATGCTGTATTTGTAAGGTTTCCATAGGTAGTGGCACTCGGTAGTGTGCTTTACGATTGACAAGTTAAATGCACTTCAGCTGTAGGCTTTGTGATAGCTTCAAGGAAATTAGTCCACTTTAGTTGCTCATTTAGTCGATCTAAAGATTTAGTACCTTGCTATGTGGCAAAATTTTGTAAAAGGAGCTTTAGACTTGTTTCATTTTCACATTGCCATCCTGATCGCTTAGTGTAATGCCACTCAACAAGCCAATATTTGGCACAATATTTATACAGTTTGAAGATATATATAATCAAATTTTGCAGTTATTCTATTGAGCTAAAATCATCATTTGCTCATTAGGCTGTGTTCACGGCGAATAGTAACTATATTATTTTATATTTTGCAAAGCTTTAGTTGTAGTAGTTTGATTTGGGTAAAGAACCTTCCTACATTGTGGGAAGAATCCTTTGTGATATTTCCCCAAAAGATCGCTTTATACCCATAAGTTTTGCTTATATTTTCTTAAAAGAATGCATGATGAAATACCAGGATTGCTGTTGCAACCAGATCATAAGTCGTCCTAGTATAATTTCTAGAAACTTATTTATATAATTGATGTTTAAGTAAATTCTTTTGGTATAGAGGCCACTTCAGTATTCTGAGCAGTTTTGGAGGGGGCTGAGTTATGATGGGTTTAATTAAAGCGTGATCAGAAATTTCTTGTGTTCATAACTTTAGAATTGTTTCTTCGGAATAACCTGTTTTCTGTTTGTAGTTTAAGAATTGCTTGAAAAGATGAGAATTGATGTCCTGTTCACGCTGTCTCTTTTAGATTTCGCTGTGACAAACACGTTTTGAGCATTTTGAGAGTGAAATGGCTGCTTATTTTTTGTCAATATGAAGTTTTCCTCGTGTGCTGGATATTTTGGCACATCCTTCACTGGTGCCAAAATTTTATCTTAAAACAAAGAAGCAGACAGCCTCTTTGGTGCACTCTTAACTTAGTGTTGATCCTTTCTGTGACAAAAAGATGATTGTCAACCAAGTCTACGGAAAGAAAGCCACTAATACCATGAAGAGCAAAATTTTTCGAGATTTTAAGAAAGCTTTCTACCTTGTTTCACATGCCAAACTAATATATAAGCTTGAGAATATTGGTCTTCCTTCTTTCATAATTGCCTGTGTTTCTGCTTACCTTTCTAACCAAGCCCAGTTCGTCAATATTGACGCCCATTGTTCAAACTGCCTTCCGGTCACATCTGGCGTGCCGCAAGAAAGTGTGCTTGGACCATTATTGTTTTTGGTCTACATCAATGACATTGTGGATGTAATTAGTGAACCAGTGCAAATCAGGCTTTTTGCCAATGATTGTGTTTTGTTTTATGAAATCAGATCCTACGAAGACCAAGTCATCCTTAATTCTAACCTTCACAACATTCACTCATGGTGCAGTCGATGGGAGATGAAGCTTAACAATGACAAAACAGTCTTTATGAAAGTGACCAATATACAAAGTAAAAGTAGCCTATCATTTCCCTATGCCCTTCAACAAATCATCCGATTGAGGAAGTTAATGAATACAAATACTGAGGTTTTACTATAACAAATAATCTTAGCTGGAATATACATATGAGCAACATGTGTACGTATCCTTTCGGAAACTTTGCTTTCTTTTGGCATAGATAAAAATGTGCCCGTTCTAGTGCAAAGCTTCTAGCCTACACATTCATCATCAGGCCGAGACTTGAGTACGCATGCACCTTTTGGGACCCTTACAAACATTGAGGTACTGGAAATGATCCAGCGAAAATCTGTTTAGATTCATCTTTAATAAATATCGTTCTACTGACTCTCCAACTACTCTCATGGCCCAAAACAACATACAGACATTGCAAACACGAAGAAAAATTCAACGATTTAAATTTCTTTTCCTACTCAAGAATAACAAACTCTCCATGAGCCCTGATTTATTTATTGAACCGATCACAACGCAACTAACACGACATCGTCACGTGTAATTACTAACACTGTACAGTGCTAGAATCAGTGCTTTTAGATACTCATTTTTTCATCGTGCAATAACTCAATGGAATGAACTCCCGCCAGAGGTTGTAAACAGCATCGATGCCATTAGCAAAATTGCTTATTGATAACTGCTGAATTGTTTTTTCTTGTTCTTTGCTATGTTCTATTACTGATATGTTAGTTTTCTGCTATGTTATTTGCCACGCTTCTTTTTATGTACTTGTGCCCCTCCAGCTTTGAACCACCCTACGGTCTGCAGTATTCTATAAATAAAAATAAAATAAAATATTCTTGTACATTCAATCATTTCACGTGTTTTTGAATACTGAGGACACTTCCTTTGTGAGCAATGAAAAGGAAAAAAAAATTCTTTTCACCGATTCCTAAAAAAAGTTTTTTAAGTTGGTTACCTACCTGTGAACAGAATTTTTATTTTTTTTTCAAACCGCTGTTGCAACCGCAGTTCCTGACATGAAGGCCTGTGTAAGGAGATAGCACCACCCAGCGTCGTTTGCGAGGAGAAGACGAAAAAGCACGAGGAGCGCGTGCGGAGGGGTACGCCGGGACAGGTGGAAGAGGATTACGGGGCAGAGAAGAGAAGAGCGCGGTCGGCGACGGACGTGGACGAGTTCTGCTGGCTCCCCGAGTTCCGGGCTTGGGCCTCAGCCGCAGACGTCCGGGCCCCCAGACCCGGACATCCTTCGTCGAGAGCCTCAACCACCAGGCCCAGGCGCCACTCTTCTCCGTCCATCCGTCAGCTGCTCCACACAGGCCGCCTCTGGTGCCTACGTGGCGTACCCGGGCTACCAGACCTGGGAACCGTGCTGGGCGCCCACAGAAGCTGACGCTGCGGTAGCGTTGAAGGCCAACGGGGGAATCGCCGGCAACAGTACATCGACACTAGAACGCCCAGAGATTGCCTGACTGCCCAACACCTAGCCAGTCCTCCCCGCTCGATGCTCGTATGAGAGACAAGTAGTGTGCCTTTCCTTTTTGACTTTATTTTTCCTGTATTTTTCGCAAGGATTTTGTTCTGTTCCCTCGTGTGTTTTTTCCGTGTGTTTTTGCGTTGCTCTCTTGTTCATTTCCTTTTTCCAAGCCCGTACCAAGATTAGTTTCCTTTCCTATAAAAGCCACCTCGTTTATTGCTTATACCTTTGTGTTTGTGTAAAATACAACCTGCAATCTCACACAATCCTCACAAATTTGGCGTCCGCTACGACAGGACGAGGTCGGGGTTTATTTCTTTGCCTGTTGTGTTAATGTAGGAACAGTATGAGCGCTTCAGAGTTGGTTGCTTAAGGCGAGCGCATGGGCTTGTGCGGCGCGGAGTTGCGAGCGTGGGTGGAGGACGAGCTTCGTAAGGCACGGGAAGAGAGAGCCGCTGAGCGTGAAGCTGCGAAGCAGAAATTGGAGTTAGAGCGAGAAGCTACGAAGCAGAAATTGGAGTTAGAGCGAGAAGCTATGAAGCAGAGATTGGAGTTAGAGGCACGGAATTTAGAGACGGGGCGTGAGGCTGCGAAGGAACGTTTGGAGTTAGAGGCGCGGAACTTGCAGCTACAAATAAGGCTCATGGAGGGTGGCGCAAATCCTCCAAGTGACCGTGAAGAGCGTAGCGTCGCACCGGCCAGCTCCATTAACCCGCACGCATTCATACCACAGTATAACCCTTTCACCGCCACTCCCGAGATAACTCGGGCTACCACATATGCACACCCCCTGCCTCTCCCGAGTTAACTCGTTTTGGCTTTTTAACTCACCCCCTGCCGCTCCCAATAATACTCGTGTAAAAAAAAAAACTATGTAAACATGTAGCGCCATCTATGGAGAGACTGTAAATTCACAGATCTTGTAGGGTAAATTTTAAACAACAGATGGCACGCATGTTTCCACATCCGAGTCACTTCGTTTTGGTCTGCGCACAGCAGCCATGAGGCTATGTGCCACACTCGTCCACGCTTTGACGAACGAAGAAATTGAAAACTGCTTGTGAATTCGGAGTCCAATGATAATGAGAACGAGAAAGGAGCCCACCTAAGTGCCTTCTCGAGTGATGTCAGCGATGAAGTCCCCCTTCCACCGAAAAATCCGCGTAAGAAGAGGAAATCCGACAGGCACGATTGGCGCTGGAAGATTTGATTCAGTACAACTAATATCTATAAGATTATTCTGAATAAACATGCCTACATGCCCTGCAGAGCACTTTAGTGCGTTACTAGCAGAAAATTCCCAGGAAACTAACATGCGAAAAAAACCCGGCAGGGTGTGTACAGCTGTGAGTAAACAAACCTGGCAGTGAAAGGGATAATGAAGCGCGGGATGACCTCGAAGCCTATTTAAAGAGGTTTGAGCATGTGGCCACGGGGCAGGGTTGGCCAAAAGAAAAGTGGGCAACGGCGTTGAGCTTGTGCCTTGGAGGCGAAGCACTTAGGGTCTTCGGTCGGCTCTCGCCTGATGATTCCGTGGACTATGACAAAGCGAAGCTTGCCTTGCTTCAGAGGTTTAGGTTTACCGCGGAAGGGTACCGGGAAAAGTTTCGTCAGAGCAAGCCCCAGGATGGCGAAACGGCCTCGCAATATGCTGTCAGGTTGTTTAGCTTATTTGACCGTTGGGTCGAGATGCGGGGAGAAGGCCGCGCTTTTGAGGTGGTTCGCGAAATGGTCGTGAGCCAGTAATTCCTGAACAACTGTCATTCCCGTTTAGCCCTTTTCTTACGTGAGCGGGAGAGCAAGACAGTTTGCAAGCTGGCGGAGGCTGCCGATCATTTTCTCGAAGCACAGCGCAAAATAACTTGTTCTTTAAAGAGCAGGGGGAGCATACGTTAAATAAGGCCAAGGACGAGGTTTCAGGTTCAAAATCCCGCCTTCGGTGTTTTCTTTGCTAGAAAACTGGGCACAAGGCGTCGGATTGTCGGACGAAGCCGAAACAATTGTATTGCACCTGGTGTCGCGAGGTAGGACATGATGCCCAGTCATGCAGAGCTAAGAGACCAGGAGACCGTGAGGAGTCCGCCTGTTGCATGACACCTCAATATTCACGTCCCAATAACCCTGCAGAGGTAACGCGCATAGAGGGCCAGTTGGGAGAGATGATGGTCTGCCCTTCCAACCCTATGGAAGCTGCTATGCCCGTGGGGCACGGTGAGGTGTTCGGCCAGCCTGGTTCGGTATTACGGGATACGGGCAGCACCGGCATTGTTGTGCGTGAGTCCCTCGTATTCGAGATGCTGCTAACCGTAAGTTAGTTTTGCACATATCTTTTGCATGCAGTATGCTTAGTTAGGAACGGAGATTAACAGATAATTTCATTTCAGGGAACAATTTTGATAATTCCTCCATAACATTAGATCCACGAAAGGTTTGGGCATATGCAAAGCAGCAAAATGCAAAGCAGCAATATGAAAAAGCAGCAATATGAAAAAGCAGCAATATGCAAAAGCAGCAATATGCAAATGCAGGAATATTCACAGCAGCAGAAGGCCGCCACGGCCGCCTTTTGGATCCCAGCGAGTGCAAAATGGTGATTCATCAGTCAGAAAAACTTACATTATGCTGTTTTTCTGTTTTACAGTGCTGATGGTCCTGTGCGAAGTCCAAGAGTTGGTGGCGCTGTCGCTTGGTGAGGAACCGCTTTTTCACTGCGGCACAGTTCGAAATCCCAGCTCTGCTTTCAAACGGCGACGTATTGTGCAAGTAGAGACTTCTAGTGACAACTCATCGCAGATCTCTTTAGCGTTCAAGAAAGGGTCCACGAAAGCTGCGGCAACAATCAGTATGTCGTACTCGTGCTTCGTAATTGTTGTTCTGCCGGACCGCTTCGCATGCGCAAGTGCTCCGTCATCTCAGAAGGCACGGATAATTCCGCTCAACGTTAGACATAACTTCACCAGCGAAAGAACGAGACAAGAGGAGAAGAAGAACACAGGACAACGCTGGACTTGAAACTCGGGGAGGAAAGCCAAATTTAGGGCCTGCGGAACTCTTAGTACAGCCCTTTCATGTAGCGGTGTTCATACTGCGATCACATGACTAAAATACCATGCGTGTTTTCAGGAGTTGTTGTGCCTGGGAAATGTTGTGTTATAATAGAACTGGATGAGTGGTTGTGATCAGTACAGCAAAGCGGTTTAGTCATGTGTCTGCAAACTCTTTTTCGCCAGGCTTTATGGCACACCAGAACTTCCGCGATGATCAACGCAACAGATTTGGAACCTTTTATTTCCTACAACTTATTTCCTACTTAGTCCCTTTGTTTTGGTTGTTTGAAGCAGAAGAAAACCGAATGAAAAACAAATGACTCTAAGGGTTTGTCTTCGTGGCAGGAACGTAGTACCGTAGTACAGACACGAGCACATGGCAAGCAAACCGTTCAGCTTTGCCTTCGAGGCACAACGGGCCTTGGTTGCGAGAGCTCGGGCAGCGGCTTCAGCCAACGGAGTCCCGGACTGAAGACTCGACCAACCGCGCCCTTGCCCGGAAACCACTTCTACAAATAAATGTTTTGTACTACTACTACTATGGCGAGCAAATGCTTGAGCGCTTGGAACTGTTCGGCAGGGTGGCGTGTTATTCAAAGTCTTCAGTGACGAACATGCACATGTACCGACAAAGATAAAACTCGTCAGCGCCAATACTTGCCGCTGCACTGCGCTATCATTAAACAGACAAACTGTTGTTTCACATATTCGCAGTGAACGACTGTGAAAGCTGTAATGATACACAGAAAATTGTTTTCGGAACTATCACGTGTAATCGCGCTCTTTCAGAGCATTATGCTCACTTCTAGCGAGCGTGGAAACCGCAACGCGTCCAGCGTGGTTACAGGAAGTGAGAAGGACCCGTACCAGCAGCGATGAGTAATAGCTCGTTCAGAAAAAAACAGAAATCTTGCAACTGTGCGTTATCCGTCCAACCAGGGCGAAGCGAGCAACGCACGCTTCACCCTCGCCATGCCCCCGCCGAACTGCGCGCCTGGCGTAGCAAATAGAGAAAGCGGCCCCTAGCGCCAAACGCTGCAGGAAATTAGCTAGTTCACTGCAAGCATGAAAGCACGCGCACGCGCACTGCGATGTCTGTCTCGACGCCAGAAGCGCAACATCAGACGGCGCGGCGATGCAGTTTTATCTGATAATGACCGACTCTCGCGTGCCCCGACTTATTTTGCCGCCGGGTGTACACAATAATACCACGCTCAGGGATAAATTTGGGCAAGAGGAGGGCTGAATTTCAATGCCCGAGTGCGTTCTTTAAAATCAAAGTAACTGCCTAGACCATCTGTATGCGTTTTTCAATGTGATCTCCATGCGTTTTGTACGGCGTCTAAACTGGGTCGGGTATACAGCGCATGCACTAGGCGTCAGTCAGACATGTGCTGCAAATAAAGTAGGAGGAATAATATATTCAGGTGGTTGCATGACCTTCGGCCGGTGTGTGCGTATTCTCTGCACAAATCAATTATTGAAATAGGTATCAAATGCATCATCATAAGCCTGACTGCGCCCAGCGAAGGGTCAACACCACTGCAATATCTCTCCTGCTACCTCGTCCCTGTCCCTACTGAAAAATCCGGTATGAATTTTAAACCGGAACCACATACCGGGTTATTGTACAGGATTTGCGATACCGGATTACCGGAATATCCTGTATAAAACAGGACAGTCCTGTATAATACAGGACTCTCCTGTTTTGTACAGGATACTCCGGTAATCCGGTATCGCAAATCCTGTATAATAACCCGGTATGCGGTTCCGGTTTAAAATTCAGACCGGCATAAAGGACAGTCCTGTATTCTACAGGCTAGGCCCGTGTTATGCAGGAGGGCCCTGTATCACAGAAAAAAAGGCAGGAATGAAATGTTTCAAATATATCCCACTTGGACAAAATCTGCCCAAAAACTGGGGCCATAAGTGTACTTGCCAAATGCTGCAATATACAGAGCCTCAGAAACTGGTAATCTGCGATTATCAGCGACTCGTATTGCAGTCGAGTGCAATTGTGTTATTTGCTCCCAGCTTTTACCAAGTATTGGTAGCTTGGTGAGTATTATAGTGCATCAAACACTCCAAAAGATGTTTATTTTTTTCGCATGTCTTGAACCAGCTCACTGAGGTAATAATTTAACTCTTCGCGACGATCTACCGGCGCTGGGGTCTCTACAGGGTGCTGGCCAATGAAGTAGTCAAAAGCACCTGCAGAAAAGAAAATATGATTGGTAGTACATAATGCCCCCAGCTTATCATTTAATTGGGCACTGACACACAACGTAATGCATTTGAGCACTGTGACATGCAACTTACGGCCAATGGCTTGTAGCTTTTCAGGGGTCATTGGCTTTCTGCCCACTGTGGAGGCTTCTGACTTCAGGTTGCGATGGAAAGCTTGCCCTGTAACGCTCCTTTCCAGGAGTTGTGGAGTCGTCCAAAGGATGCGTCCTTGCAGAAACGCGAATCTTTGGGTGCCACCATAACTGCTGCCCACGTTGCCGAAGGAATAAAAATTCCATTCCCGAGGTGGACCTGTATGCAATAATTACAAATGCATACCCCAGTAGCACAAACCATGCTCTGATTTGCGGACCCTCGTGGGCCCAGACAAGCCACAGACAAGCCAGGCGTCTCAAGACGCCAGGCCCTGAGCATTGGCAATGCTCAGTATCGTGAATGCACCTCACGCCTTCCATATTTGAATGAATAATGTATTGCAAATCTGCGTCGTAACATTGTTGGTGTGTAAACAGGTTGCTCGGACGATTCCGGTGCTTGCGTGGTCATCCTCCATTATTTACGGCACATACCGCAGCATCGATGCGATGCGTGATGTTTTTTCAAGGTCTTGAGCCGCTCCCCCTCAGGACGCTTATCACTGATTGCTCTCGCACGTATACACGATATGCCTCTGTAAAGAAAGAATACAAACCATAAAACTAATTTTAGTCGTGTTATCATGAAGGACAAG
This sequence comes from Amblyomma mixtum, assembly GCF_055824585.1. Lineage (NCBI taxonomy): Eukaryota > Metazoa > Arthropoda > Arachnida > Ixodida > Ixodidae > Amblyomma > Amblyomma mixtum. The sequence goes on along the minus strand of NC_143021.1, from coordinate 50,962,723 downwards.
CAATTTCGGTATGTAGCTGAAAGAAAATTTTGAGTTATTTCGTCCCTCTACGCTGTGCAATCCACAAATTACTAGTTAAAAAGACACTGGACAGTTAGAACGTTTCTGTTGACGACGAGCATATAACCGAGACGGAGGCAGTACTTAAAAAAAAAGGGTCATTTGAAATGCGTACTTACGTCCTAGCAGCACGACGTCGCCGTCATAAAATCCGCCTTCACCGCCGTGGCCTCCACCGGTCAAATGTCTGTAAATGTCACGGTTCACCACTTACGTCTTTCGGAGCGAAGTCATTCAACACTGAGAGAAGGACTATAGGGTTCCACCATATTTGCACTGGACGTACGCATGGAAGGCGATGTCATCTTCGATCGTGGATTGATCAAGCAACACGATGAAAGGCACAAAAAACTGTATAACACAAATTCAACGAGGACTAGCGAGTGCCAGCGTGTTTTCGCAGCTACCTTCATCCCTTGACACTCAACCCAACCGCAGGAAAGAAAAACCTGTTTCAAACAAACGCGACCGGACACAGTGAACAAGTAGAATCGGAGCCCCCTCTCCATGGAGCGTCGCGGGGAGTGTGGTAGGGAGGGCGGCTTAAAATGTTCGGTAGTGGGCTGTAGAGCCTCCTCGCCATTTCGGGGAAGGGGGCTGGGAGGGACAGGACGGACACAAAGGAGACCTCGGGGAAGGAACAAAGGCAGACAGGGAAAAAACAGGGTTGAGCAGGTTTTTTTTTTTGAGAGTGGACCCAGGAAAAGCAGGGAAGGCGGTGGTGAGAGGAAAGAAAAAAACGTTAAAAAAAAGTGCGCAAAGACAGGTTACTCGTGTGACGTTTCTACGGGAGTTTGTTTTTATTTTGTTCTCTCTAGCACTGTACCTTTTCACTAGCTAACCTTTTCTTGTTCGTCGATAGAAATGTTCTCGGCGATTTGTGATTAGTATCTGTTCCTGATAGAGTGAAGGGTGGGGCCGCTCGCGATGGCGCTTGGACAAGTTGAGTTATCAATGGGCAATCACTTGACGAAGAAGAAGTGCAAAGAATTCCTGCACGAAAACCAAGAATTTTCATTCTTCATCGATGCGTCGCTACAGACTGCTGCTAGCGAACAGCTGCTGCAATGAACGCGACAGTAACAAACCTTTTGGAGCCTCTGGCGCAGTCACCAGAGGCTCGCCATGTTTATCAGCCAGTCGTGAAGTTCTGCACTGTGAAAACCAGAGTAATCTGCCCAGGACTTAGGAAGGCTGCTGGCGGATGTATACTAGCCGTTTGCCCGCACACAGCCGCCCTGGCTTTGTCAGGGTGCTGCACGGGAAGCCAATATGGCGGTTGCCCGCAAAACCCCTTCATGTAGCCCCCGCCTTTCACGCACAAACTGCATGTTTTGCCACTGAGAAGCTCACGCGTAGCCCTTTTCTTTTCCTAGCCCTTTCAACAAAACCGTGTATGTGTTGATTATCGCACTTATGCGCACGCTGACCCCCCCCCCCCCCCTTTCCCTAAAAAACATCTGCTGGCGTACAACAGTCAATCTGCATACCAAGTACCAAAACCGCAGCACATATCGCTCTGAATACAGGCTGGTATGTCCAGTTTGAGCTCCGTACCGGACTGTCTGTCCGGTTTGAGCTCCGTACCGGACTGGTCTGTCCGGTTTGAGCTTCGAACCGGGAATGGACTGTCCGGTATGAGCTCGGTACCGGAGTGGTCTGTCCGGTTTGGGATCGATACCGGACCGGTATGAACCGGTATAGCCATCAAACCGGACGGGTCTCGCCGGTATGAGAGTGATACCGGATCGGTATGAAACCGATATGTTCCGGTAAAATCCGGTTTGCCGCGATACCGGATTTTTCAATAGGGGTGCCAATCCTCTCACGTAACTGCGTGTCACCCCGTGCAATCCTTGCCTTCCCTTGGACTGTCCGTTACACTTGAAGATAAGTCTAAAGAGCAGAGGCGGAAGAAGCGTTACAAAATATCTTCCTCTCATCAGCCGGGCTCATGTCAGCGCATGTCGAAATATGGCTGAGAATAGGTTTTGGAGAACTTGGCTGAGCCTTCACCCAAGTGGCAGTAACTAAATTCACGGCGGATCCTGTACCTCTAAAGGGAATATAAAGAATTAGTCTTGACACTCTTCGGATGGCCGTGTACCGCAGGCTCTACCGCAGGAGGCATTGGCCGTGACCTTCGGGGATTCGCTGGGAGGAGTGATGCCCTCTCGTGCAACACGCTCTAAAGACAGAGATATGACTGTGTTGTACGCTGCCAATTTCACTGATTAGTGGCTTGATTCATTTTTGCTTGTTACCTCCAGTTAACCGGAGTGTTGTACAACGAGGAGAGCTAAAGCACGCTGGTGCGAATAGAGCCGCGAGGGTTTGCCTTCTCGTGTAACCTCGCTGGGTGCGGACATTCATGAAAGTCTGAGGTGTAACGAAGGGAGAGGTTGCGCTCTCCTGTAATGCAGTCAGTTAGAGGCTACGCCTATGAGTTCTTAGAGCGAGGACGGTAGAGAGTCATTTCGCATGACTCTGCGGCTGTGCCATCGCACGGTTTGCTAACGAGTATGCCTTCACAATGCAAGTCCCTACCATGTTAGCCGCCCACCTGGGCGCTACCCTCGTGTCGGCTGGCTTGTCGAGTAGCACGAGGTGTCAAACATGAGTCGGCAGTAGTGGCGCTGAAGGTTTTCGCCACTGTGAACAGAACTTTCCAGCCCTTTGTGCCACTCCGGAATGTTTCTTGGCGCCATCTTCCCACATAGGAACCATCCTCCAAACGTGGGAAGCCCCATCGTCATCAACAACTGCAGGAATTACATGGATAAAAGACCAGCGGCAGTCATCTGCGTTCTGTGGACTGTGCGGCTGTGCCATTGTACGGATCGCTAACCAGTTTGCCTTCACAAGGCAGGTCAGTTACCCCAACTAATTGTCTAAGAGATCCGGTAACTATGTCTTGGTGCAGCTGCCGAGCGCACAGCGCTGCTTATGCCTGGTTGCTCAATGTGCGAGTGTTATTCGTGCGCTGATATTATTATCAGGTGATATCAAAACAAATCCACGACCCGACACTCTCTTTGCTGAGTTGCAAAAACTGTCCGCTGGACAGGCAGAAATACTGGCGGATGTGAAATCTCTCAAAAGTCATTTAGACGTTACCAATACTAACTGGTCAGGTGTTTGGCGGACCTGGAAACCCAACGCAAAGACCTTTTAACCCTAAAAACCGACATACACACATTAAAGACGGGCACCGTCCAAACATATCGCTTTTTGCGGGATTTGGAAGCCTGTGTGAACGATTCCAAAAACCGCGCACGACAAAAAAAATTTATATTCCGTGGCCTCCCGGACACCAACCACACAAACTTTTGCTGAATCGGAACAAGCCCTTATCCGTCTTTGTTCTGATACACGGCATGTAACAGTTGACGCTGCTCACGTTGAGCGCGCGAACCGCCTCAGCCAGCACACTGAAGATCGACCCCGCCCCATAATTGGCAAATATTCATTCTCAGAACAAAAGAAGCCATTCTTTCTAATGGGAAGCAATTCAAGAACATAGGCTACAGCGTTGGCGAAGATTTTTCTTGTGCGGTCAGAAATTCCCGCAAGCACCTTTTCGCTTTTGCCAAAAACAAGTCTGCATACTCTAAAATACGCTCCAAGACTTTCACCGCCCACTAATGCACTGCTGCACCGCCTACTACTGCCTACTACTTTGATCCCTATACCCTGATGATAGTATTTATGATGGTATTTTGTCTACAATAAAATATATGAAGCTATCGTCATCAGCTCTCATTGAGGAAATCGATTAGAAACTGTTAAAAAGGACTAAGTGCATCACGGTTGAATACCAGTCATTGTTGTTCACACAATTCCTTGCTATAGGAAGCCTGCCGGATGACTGGAAAGTGGGGAAGGTCGTCCCACTGCACAAATCAGGTGACGAGGAATCTCCCCTCAATTAACGCCCCATTTCTTTAACCAGTGTCCGCTGTAAAATCATAGAACATGTCGTTTATTCCCAAATTATGAACCATCTTGATAGTAACAAGTTTTTTCATGCTTCACAGCATGGCTTCCTCAAGGGCTTTTTTTGCTAAACCGAACTCTCACTTTTCGTTCATGATCTGCATACTAATCTCGATTGTAACATCCAAATTGAGGCCATTTTCTTAGATTTTGCAACAGCCTTTGACAGCACGTTTGTTACTAAAGCTTTACATTTACATCCTAACATTTTTGCCACGGAATTTCTAACAAACCGCCCCCAGTTTGTTTTTAGTTAACAAAAATTCTACGTCCCTCGCAGTAACATCAGGCGTCCCACAAGGCTCTGTCCTTAGTCCACTGCTGTTTCAAATATATCTTAACGATATGCCAATGCATCGAACGTGTAACGTTGGGATGTTTGCGGCGATTGTCTCATCTATCGCACAATAATGAACATATCTCGAGCAAGTCTTCAAAATGATCTTAATCACGTTCATTGCTGCTGCCACTAATGCTTCATAAAGCTAAATGCTAACAATTCCAAACTTGTCTCCCTCCACCGCCGCCAACAACCCGTCTTTTTTAACTACGCTGTCCTCAATTCTGCTATCGAACTTTCAAAACCTTATAAATACCTTGGCTTAACCTTAAGCAGTAATCTTTCCTGGCGCACTCATATCACTAACGCCATATCATCAGCGAACCGATCTCGGATTTCTGAAACGTCACCTACGTCATGTCTACCACACGTGAAACCACTGGACTATAAGTCGCTAATCCGGTTTAGGCTAAAATACGCATTTCTAATACGGCATCCGCATCAAACTTATCTAGCTAACGCCCTTGAAGCTTTGCAAAATCGCTCTGCAAGATTCATTCACTCCGATTACTCTTTGAATACCAGCGTAACAGCATTAAAACTTCAGACCAAATTTTTGAACCTAAGCACTCGTCGCCAGGGGCACGACACTGCCACAGTGTCTCGTCGCTCATCGTCTGTATTTCTACAGGTTTTGCTGCTGCCACTCCTGGGACAGCTGTTGTCGCTGCCCGCAGTGCAGCTAGCTGATACCCGGGACGAAGAACCGTGCATGAGCAAATATCCTGGCAAGGACGAACCGCCAATCAGCTGCGACCTGTCTTCGTGTCTGCTGCTTCGACCACCGGCGTTTCTGGATACGTTCACTTTACTGGTCGGGCAGCGCGGGATGATGCTACCTACTGCGCCCCTTGAAAAGTGCGCACTTTTGGACGACGCTCTGGGCCACGATGCTGCCACAATGTCTTGTCGCTCATCATCCGTAAGTGTACAGGTTAGTTTCCTTCAAACTCGGTGTTACCGAAGCAATGATGTTTGCCTTTTGGCAGTGTCGTGGCCGCCCACCCTTTCAAGTTTGCTTGCTCTGCTGTTCTTTGTTTTGCGCTTGTTGCTTCTCAGTGGAGATGGAGAAGTAAACCCAGGGCCCATGACAAAGGCGCAGGAAGAGAAATTAGACACCGTGGCAGGAACCGTATTGCGATTTAAAGCAAGCAACGCCACTCTTATTGAAGCAGTAAAAAAGTGCTAAATATTCATGCCGCACTAAAAGCAGGCCTTGAAAATCTAACCAAACATGTTCAAGAACTTGAAGCAAACTTTGAATTGGCTTCATCTGTTAGTACTTCGGCAAATCTGGAAACTCGGTTGTCTAACATCGTGAATGAAATTGATGACCTAGAAAACCGGTCGCGACGTTCAAATGTTCTGTTCTATAGTACCGCCGATAGTGACTCGTCTGAAAGTTGGGAGACCTCAGAGCAACTTGTGAACGACTTCTGCCGCGATAAGCTTGGCGTCACTATTACTTCCGTTGCTAGGCCACATCATCTGGGCCGTTTCTCGACCGAGAAGGCAAGGCCAATTATAGCGAAGTTCATCGAAGATAAAGAAATTGAAGCCATTGTGAGAAACGGCCGCAGGCTAAAGGAAAAATATTTTTGCATTGGACGTGATTATTCGCTTGCTGTCCGTAACAAACTCCGCCAGCTGCTTCAGTTCTCCAAAACGATTAAGAAAGATGGAGACCGCGTGCGCATTGCTTTCGATTAATTGCATATCAATAAGGGTACTTATCTGTGGGATGTCCCCAGAGGCCGAAGGGGGCCAGTTGGTCTTTCCACGACCGACTGACCGGTTCCAACAGCCACGTCATCCTTTCCAACGTCTTCACCATCCTCGTTGAACACTCGTCTTAGTTCAGAGAATAGTATTAATTTCCTTTTCACTAGTATCCGAAATGTACTTTCAAAATCTGTTGCCCTTTCTTCCCTCGTCGATTCAACGTGCGCTTTGCTTCTGATATTAACTGAAACTTGGTTGGATGATTCTATTCCGGATGCTCATATTCTTCTCAGTGAATCCGAATTTTGCTTTTTTCGTTGTGATAGGAAAATTATTGCTACAAAAAAAGAAATATCTGCTGTCTCGATCGCTGTCACTGCTTTTCTTGAATGTGTTTGGATACGGTGCAAAATCGTTGTCATTGATGTTGTTATTGCTGCCTTCTACCGACCGCCAGATATGTCTGCCACATTTTCAAGTGAATTTCATAGATATTTGAGTGACTTATATGTGCGCTTTCCTGACTCCATTTTCCTTGTATTTGGTGATTTTAACTTCCCAAACATTGATTGGCCTAATCTTACGGTTAACCCCAGCGATCCGGAAGCCCACATGTTCCTTCATACCAGCTTATATTTTTCGCTTGTTCAACTTATCACTGTTCCTACCCTGCGCTCTGCCACAATGGCAAATATTCTTCATCTCGTCCTAACAAATAACCCTGAGGTTTCTTCCGCTTTCTTGCATTTACAAGACCTATCCGATCATGAAATCATCACCGGGTACATCACTCGTCCATTCGGTAGAAAGAAATCATCCACTAAGCGAAATCATTGCTACAACCGCGCTAATTTTGATGGGATTAACTGTACACTGCAATCGTTTTCGGATGGCTTCCTAGCTCACTATTCATCTCGCTCAGTCGAAAAAAAATTGGCAATCGCTCAAAAGACACATTGACTAATCGTGTTGACAAGTTTGTGCCAGTAATTACCATCAGATATCATAGAAATGCACCGTGGTTCAGTTCAGTTCAGTTTATTTCCTTAAAGACCCCTATTCAGGGGTATTACATAAGGGGTGGGGCTACAGATATAACATGAGGTTTGGTTTAATCTAACATCAGCTGCGTTAACTCTTGGTGGAATCTTGATGGACAGGTAATGGATGCGACTTGATGGGAAAGGCCGTTCCAGTCGGATGCTGCTCTGGAAAAAAACGAGGCCGAGAATGCAGTGGTACGGGAGTGTGGACGAACAACTTGAAGCGGATGACCAATGCGCTTGGATATGTGCATGCGGCGTACGATGTAGGGTGCTTCGTGCAATGAACTGTTGAAGAATTTATGAAAAAGGCAGAGACTAGCAATGCGCCGGCGATGGGAAAGAAGTGACAAGTTAATTTCAGCTTTTAAAGACAATACACTGATGTCGTATGAGTATGCGGAATGAATGAATCTACCAGCACGATTTCGAACTTGTTCAAGGTTAGCCTTCAGATAATTTTGAGGGGGATCCCAGATGGCTGAAGCGTATTCAAGTTTAGGTCTTATCAGTGACTGATATGCTAGTATTTTAAGCCTTTTGGTGCATGGCGTATGTGGCGTTTGAGGAAACCTAGATTTTTGTTGACCGATGAAATGATGTTCACAATATGCGCATTCCAGGATTGGTTAGTTGATAGTGTGACGCCTAGGTACTTTAATGTTTGCACAGATTCTATTGGTAGGTTGTCTATTGTTTAAGCAGAACGAAAAGGTCTAAGACTTCGGGTGAATGACATGAGCTTACATTTGTTAGGGTTAAGAGTCATTAACCACTGGTCGCACCATTTTTGTACACTGTTAAGGTCGGTCTGAAGAGCGTTTTTGTCTGAGATGTTAGTTACTGTACGATAAATAACGCAGTCGTCAGCAAATAAGCAGATTGAGGAAGACACATGCAAGGGTAAATCGTTAATGTATATTAAGAAAAGAAGAGGAACAAGGACGGACCCTTGTGGGAGGCCCGAGGTTACGGGTAGGGGGCTAGACGACTGGCTGTTTATGAGCACGGATTGAGTACGATTAGTCAACTGTTCTAACCATCTTAAGACATGTGGGTGTAAATTTAAGAGGGAACGTTTTAGCTGCAAGCGTCGGTGGGATACTTTATCGAATGCTTTAGTGTAATCTAAAAATACAGCGTCAGTCTGGATGTTACAGTCAAGATTTGCATGCAGGTCATGTAGAAAAAGTGCCAACTGGGTTTCACATGAAAATCCTTTCCTAAATCCATGTTGTGAAGAGTGGAAGAAGTTGCTAGTATCTAAGAAGTTCATGATTTGCGAGTATATGACATGTTCCATGATCTTGCACGGCACGCTGGTTAGTGGGATGGGACGATAATTCAAAGGGGAATTTTTATTACCTGATTTGTAGACGGGAACGACCTTTCCCACCTTCCAGTCGTGAGGCAAAATACCTGTAGATAATGGCTGCGAAAATATGAGGCACAAAAATTTTGCAGAGGTATGTTTGGTATTTTTTAACACTTTGGAGTTGATTTCGTCGATGCCGGCTGATGATGAGAGTTTAATATTTTGAATTTGGGAAGCGACGCCATCAACCGAGAACGTTGTGGCCGGCATGTTATTCGTTATGTTTCTGGGAAGGGTAGACGCGGAAAGTAGGCCGGTATCCTTGGTAAATACAGATGAAAATGCGTGATTAAACATGTCTGCACTGTCAGCATCTGTGATTATTTCATCACATTCGTTAGTGAGAATAACTTAGCGGGGCTGTTGGGGGTTTATTATTTTCCAAAATTTTTCTGGGCTGTGGCGTAGGATGTTAGGCAAATCATTTTGGAAAAAAGAGTGCTTTGCGTCGCGGATAGCTGCTAGATCATCTTTTTCGGCTGCGTAGTATTTATTCCATGCTGAAGTGCTCGGTCTAAGTTTGGCTTCGCGGAAAAGTCTTTTTGTCTTATTTTCTATTCGTTTTATGAACCTTGTGAACCATGGTTTGTGGCGATTTTCATGAAAAGTGGTTTTCGGAATGAATTTGTTTGTTAGTTCGTGTACCTTAGTTTTAAATATAGTCCAGTTGTCTTCAGGAGATCTGTTATGAAATGATGCTTCAAAGGATGGAAGGAAGGCAGTTAGTTCATTATTTATGGTCTCATAGTTCCCTTTATCGTACAGGGCGATAGTTTTTTTGTGAGTGACACGTGGTTTTGGAGCAAAGGAAAATGTGGCATGGATTACCTTGTGATCACTGATATCTGGTAGGAAACAAATAGACGTTAGGCTTTCCGGGTGGTTTGTTAGTATCAGGTCTAGAATAGTGGCGGAGTTTTCTGCTACACCTGTCGGCTCCGAAATGAGTTGCGTAAGGTTAGAATTAAGACATACGTCAAGAAAATAATTTGATTCAGTGTTAGCAGCCGTTTGGGTACGCCAATCAATATTTGGAAAGTTAAAGTCACCGAATAGTAGGATATGTGCATTAGGGTGTGATGTAGCAACGTCACACAGAATTTTATTTAATTTTGCGCAGAAATCAGCATTACTGTTTGGAGGGCGGTAGCAGACACCCAGCAACACTGTTTGGGGCGAGGTTCGATTGAGAAGCCAAAGAATTTTGCAGATCTGAGACAAGGTTGATTGGCGTACATGACAACTGCTGGCTTGCTGCTATTAAACCCCCCCCCCCCCACCTCGTGTTTCTTTACGACCTTTGCGATAAATGCCAAAACCGGGAAAGTCTGTCTGTATTTCATGGTCGCTAACATCGTTGGTCAACCAGGTTTCTGTTAGGATGAGCAGTTTACTCTCAGATGATGACATGAGGTTGAATACGGTATCGCGTTTCGGAAGAAAGCTACGAATGTTATTAAAGATAACGGAAAATGAAAGCTTGTGCTGGGGCGTAGGATGGGAACAGTTTCTTACCCTGATATCGCGAGATGATAGCTATGAGATTTCTTTGACTGTTTCTGATGATGCATCGTAGTAATAGCGCTTCGGGCCAATGAAAAGGGTTTTGAAAGGAAGGGCGAAAGCTACTTTTTTCTCTTTTGCAAACGCAACAAGGTGTTTGCGAGCAGTTCTCACAGACCGTGAAAAATCTTCGCCGATACTAATATTGGTACCCTTCAACTTGCGTCCATTAGCCAAGATGAGCTTTTTAGTTTGGTGGTATGTGAGCTTTACGATGATTGGACGGTCTGTTCTGTCAGAATGGCGGTCGATGCGATGAGACGGTCGATTTCTTTTGTGTCTAAATTTATGTTTAAGAGGGTATTGCATTCATCAATTATTAGTTGTTCCGATTGCGCAGAGGTTTCAGATGGGTTTGTGTCGCGTATGCGTAAAATATCAGGTTGTTTCTTCGGGATCGGTTTTCTAAATCATCAATGCGGGTTTCTAATCTGCATATGAGCTGGTTAGTTTGGAGTGTTTCACCTTTGGCGCTGTCAATTTCTGTTTGCAGAGTCATTAGGTTTTCGTGCTGACTCTCTACTTGAGCCATCCTTTGGCTCAGATCAAGTATTTTCTTGTCTGTAGCTAGGAGTTGGTGCTTCAGATCTTGTATTTCCGCGATTAGAGTCTCCTGACCGGCATTTAATTTTATACGAAGCATATTGCTAGAGCTACCACTCACGCCGTCGGCGTGGGACTCCTAAACGTCACACCACGTGACACCGTGACGTCACACCACGTGACACCGGATGAGAGAGGCGGCCTCCACCTCGCGCCGTCGCCGTGGGACCCTAGCCGTCACGCCACGTGACACCGTGACGTCGTCGTGACGATGCCATCGCACAGACGCCGGAATGTCCTCGAGCGGCATTCCCGCGCATTTTGAACGCGCGTTCACACTCGGTGTTTGTGAAACGCTCGCTCCACCGGGCAGGCAGACGCGGCTTCCGTGGCAATCCAGGCGCTCACCCAACGCGCGTCTCGGGGTTAGTCGGCGTTCCGCTGTAGCCATGCCGTTGTCTTCCCCCACGACGAAGGCTTCTAGTGGTTGTATTAAAATGACCAAGTATGCAACCAAGGAAAGCCATGTATTACCAAGCCTAGCCACCAATATGCTTCGCATCTGACTAGGCTTAACCTTAGCTAAGCCTCAGCCATAATTTTTTGTAGTTCACTTAGTACGGCGGAATTATCGTTAGGGCCGGGGTTGGTTTGAATGTCCCCCGACAACAACAGCAATGAACGAAGCACGGATACACATTCAGTTACAATGGCAAGGCACATCTGAGGGCTCGGTAGCTGTATCAAAGCGTAATTGCTAGATTTTTTAGAAAGGGATTCCGTTTTACTAACCTGCATGGCGAAAACCATAGGGTTAGCTGGCAGTGTTGTGGCACAGCCACCGAGCCCACAGAGTGCTGCTGAAGGTCGCTGTCCTTTTATATGTTGCTGATGGATTGCTGTCCCTGTCGCTTGGGCCGCCCAATGTCGGTCGAGTTCCCAGGCATCCACTGTTGGTGCTTGCGCACGTGTTGCAGCGGCGATGACAGTCATGATGCCGATGTCCAGTTCGCTTTGTTTCCACTCCGGCGCATGCCTCGATGGCACACACCAGTGCGAAGTCAGCAGAGCGGGCAACATGCAAGTGACTGCGGCGATGAGCACCTGCATGGCGAAAACCATAGGGTTAGCTGGCAGTGTTGTGGCACAGCCACCGAGCCCACAGAGTGCTGCTGAAGGTCGCTGTCCTTTTATATGTTGCTGATGGATTGCTGTCCCTGTCGCTTGGGCCGCCCAATGTCGGTCGAGTTCCCAGGCATCCACTGTTGGTGCTTGCGCACGTGTTGCAGCGGCGATGACAGTCATGATGCCGATGTCCAGTTCGCTTTGTTTCCACTCCGGCGCATGCCTCGATGGCACACACCAGTGCGAAGTCAGCAGAGCGGGCAACATGCAAGTGACTGCGGCGATGAGCACCTGCATGGCGAAAACCATAGGGTTAGCTGGCAGTGTTGTGGCACAGCCACCGAGCCCACAGAGTGCTGCTGAAGGTCGCTGTCCTTTTATATGTTGCTGATGGATTGCTGTCCCTGTCGCTTGGGCCGCCCAATGTCGGTCGAGTTCCCAGGCATCCACTGTTGGTGCTTGCGCACGTGTTGCAGCGGCGATGACAGTCATGATGCCGATGTCCAGTTCGCTTTGTTTCCACTCCGGCGCATGCCTCGATGGCACACACCAGTGCGAAGTCAGCAGAGCGGGCAACATGCAAGTGACTGCGGCGATGAGCACCTGCATGGCGAAAACCATAGGGTTAGCTGGCAGTGTTGTGGCACAGCCACCGAGCCCACAGAGAGCCCACAAATCCCCTTCGTCGTCTTAATAAGAAGGAAAAACACTTGTACCGCCAAGCAGTCAAAACAGGTCTTCCATCGTCATGGGCAAAGTGCAGGCATTGCGATCATGAATATCAGTCACTGCTTAAAACAACTCGTCATCATTTCTTCAGTCACGACCTGTCCACCATGTTAACCAATAACTCTCATAGATTCTGGCGCGTCATCAATTCGAGTTCCCAGCCCGACATAGTACTAATCATTCCTGACGATGATCCAGGCACTGACACTGAGTGTGCACAGCTTCTTAACGACGGATTCGTTTCAGTGTCACCGATGAAGACACCACTTCCTCGCCCATGTTACAGACATCTTCCGTCACTTCCATGCCAGATATTATCATTAGTGAATCAGGCATTCTTGCCCTTTTCACTAACCTCAAAATTCCTACTAGCTCTGATCATCTTGTATTTAATAACATAACACTAAAGAATGTCTCTCTAAACCTCTATCAAGTATTTACATCACTTTTTTCACAATCATTATCATCTGGTACAATTCCTGATGACTGGCGTACAGCGAAAGTAATACCCATTTTAAAATACGTAGACCACACCATTCCACTTAACTATCGCCTTATCTCATTAACCAGCAATATCTGTAACCTCCTGGAGCACATAATTCATACTGAAATAATTAATTATCTAGAGGGACACGATATCCTTTTCAAACACCAGCATGGTTTTCGCAGGGGTTATTCATGCGACACCCAACTAGCTGGATTTACTAACGACATACGAGGTCTGTTAGAAAAGTATCCGACTTTATTTTTTTTTTACGAACACCTGATGGATTTGAAACAAGCGCGCTTACAGCAGCTGACCTTGAACCCTCGTGCGCATGCACGAATTTTTTCCCGCCTGCCGATAGCGTCAGTCGCTTGGAAGCAGCGTTTGAGTGAGGCAGTGCGCAGTGCTCTCGTCGCTTTTTTGTTGCAAGGAAAATGGCGGCGCGAGAGGAGCAGCGCTACTACCTCAAATTTGGCCAGGAACTTGGCGATAGCCATGTGAAAACCATTCGAAATGTTCAGGCGGCTTTCGGTGATGATGCTATGAGCAGCACACAGAATAAGCAGTGGTGCAACTGGTTTAAAGACGGCCGCACAACCGTGGAGAAAGAGCCACGCTCCGGTCGGCCATCAACATGCCGAAATGACCAGGTAATTGCCGAAGTGAACGCTGTGGTGATGCGGGACTGTTGTGTGACTATCCGAGGAATTGCGGAAGAGGTGGACATCAGCAATTTTTCTGCACTTTCCATTATCACCGAAGATTTGGCCATGGAGAGAGTTGCGGCGAAGTTCGTGCCGAAGCTGCTGACGGTGGAGAAAAAGCAGCTTCGTGTTGAAGTCTCACAGGCGATGCCGGATTCCACAAACAGTTACCTTGACTTTACCGACGCCGTAATCACTAGTGAAGAGTCTTGGGTGTACGGGTACGACCCGGAAACCAAATCCCAGTCGTCACAGAGGACGCATTCCACGTCACCAAGACCAAAGAAGGCCCGCCAAGTGCGCAGCAATGTCAAAGTGATGCTGACTGCTTTTTTTACTCCCTCTGTGTGGCACACCACGAGTACGCACCCCACAGGGTCAAAGAATGACTAAAGAGTACTACAGGAATGTCCTCCATCGCCTACGTGGTGCTGTGCTGCGCAAGAGACCGAAATTGTGGTGAACAAAAAATTGGCGCATCCCTCGCGGCATTGCTCCTGCACATTCCTCGCATTTGATTCAGACTTTTATGACGAAAAACTTGACTCCTGTAGTTCAACAGGCGCCTTACTCTCCCGATATGTCCCCCTACGACTTCTGGCTGTTTCCTAAAATCAATATGCCATTGAAAGGAGCGCGATTTCAGAAAAGAATGGACATTATGGCTGACACGACAGCAGAGCTAAATTCTATTCCGAAAAGGGCCTTTTCGGAATACTTCCAACAATGGCAGCACCGCTGGGAGATGTATATGGAGCCCCAAGGAGGCTACTTTGAAGGTTATTAGGTTTTTAACGCTCCAGTTATGCCAGTTTTTTTCTTCGTGCAAAGGTCGGATACTTTTCTAACAGACCTCGTATTTTCCGCAGTAGGCGCTGGCTTGCAGGTTGACGCAGTACTTATAGAGTTTTGTAAAGCTTTTGATCACGTTCCCCATCACAGGCTCTTAACCAAAGCGACAAAATTAAATCTCCATCCAACCGTTATTTCATGGATAAAACAATTCCTCTACAATAGAAAACAATTCACCTCTGTCAACGGCTTTAACTCGGCTTCAGCCCCCGTAACATCTGAAGTTCCCCAGGGAAGTATACTTGGCCCTCTGCTTTTTTTTTAATTTTTATTAACAATCTACCGAAGTTTGTATCGCCTCAAATTAGGTTATTCGCGGATGATTGTGTTGTATATCGAAATATTATTAATGAAACCGACCGCCATTCCCTTCAAACTGATCTTGACTCGGTAACGCCTTCGTGTTCCTTCTGGCTAATGTGTCTAAATGTCTCTAATGTGGCTAATGTCTCTGCAATCTTGTATGGGGAACTACCACACTAAGAAACAGGTTAAAACTGTCCAGGCTCCAAAATAAGGCAATCCGTGTTATAACCCGGTCTGCCTACGATCATCCGATTGCAGCCTTGCTCCATAACCTGAATTTGCTAAGCGTTAATGGTATACATAAATACCAGCTTTGTAAATGTTTCGTTCGTGGCAAACTACAGCACAGTAATTAGCCTATTAACTTTGCTGAGTCGGAAATCAAAGAGCAATCGGTTTATAATACGCGAAATCCCTTATACTGGAAAGTACAGCATTGAAGACGGTAGACTGTAGACTGGAGACTGCAGACTGTAGACTGCAGACTGTAGACTGGAGACTGTAGACTGGAGACTGGAGACTGCAGACTGCAGACTGGAGACTGCAGACTGGAGACTGTAGACTGCAGACTGGAGACTGGAGACTGCAGACTGGAGACTGGAGACTGCAGACTCTAGACTGCAGACTCTAGACTGCAGACTGCAGACTCTAGACTGCAGACTGGAGACTGGGGACTGCAGACTGGAGACTGCAGACTGGAGACTGGAGACTGGAGACTGCAGACTGGAGACTGGAGACTGCAGACTGGAGACTGGAGACTGAAGACTGGAGACTGGAGACTGCAGACTGGAGACTGCAGACTCTAGACTGGAGACTCTAGACTGGAGACTCTAGACTGGAGACTCTAGACTGGAGACTCTAGACTGGAGACTCTAGACTGGAGACTGGGGACTGGAGACTGGAGACAGGAGACTGGAGACAGGAGACTGCAGACTGGAGACCGCAGACTGGAGACCGCAGACTGGAGACCGCAGACTGGAGACTGGAGACAGGAGACTGGAGACAGGAGACAGCAGACTGGAGACCGCAGACTGGAGACCGCAGACTGGAGACCGCAGACTGGAGACCGCAGACTGGAGACCGCAGACTGGAGACCGCAGACTGGAGACCGCAGACTGGAGACCGCAGACTGGAGACTGCAGACTGGAGACTGCAGACTGCAGACTGCAGACTGCAGACTGGAGACTGGAGACTGGAGACTGCAGACTGCAGACTGGAGACTGGAGACTGGAGACCGCAGACTGGAGACTGGAGACCGCAGACTGGAGACTGCAGACTGGAGACTGCAGACTGGAGACTGGAGACTGGAGACTGCTCCGGTCTCCAGTCTCAAAATTGCCGAATTGCCTGCACCGAATTTGTCTGGACGTTGCCTTTTCTAAATTTTATCTTTATAAAATTGGTGTATCAAGTAGCCCTCTGTGCCCGACATGTGGTGTGCGCGAAGATATTGAACACTTGATTTGCCACTGCCAAATCTTTAATACTCATCACAAGGCACTGTTAGGTGCTTTAGGTCTTCGTCAGGACGACCCCGTGCACCTGGAGCATGTCCTTGGACCCTGGACTGATGCAACTTCGGCTGAGCGAGGGACAAAAGATCTCTTAGTTTTTCTAAGGGACACGGTTTTAGTGGACATACTTTGATAATCATTGTGTGTGTGAGAGTGCGTGAGTGTTGAGTATGTTTGACGTCAGTTTTTTTTTCACCCTCTTCTTCCATCGTCACCTGGAGTAGCATGCCATGCCTATAACCAGGCAGACCTCTCCATTATTCATTAAAGTCTATTTCCTCCTCCTCCTCTTTGTTAGCCTCCACGTTTCTGCCCCATAGGGGAGTACCTGTAGGATACAGCTGTTGTAGACTTTTCTCTTCGGGGATATTGGTAAACTGCCGTGCATGATCCGAAAGAACCTGCCACATGCGCTCCACCCCATTCTTACTTATTCTTCTAGTTATTTCCCTCTCATGATCCGGATCAGCTGTCAATAGCTGCCCTAAGTAGACGTATTCTCTTACTACTTTCTGCATGGCGCCATCAATGACGAACTGCTATTCTCTTGCTAGACTGTTGAATATTACTTTGGTTTTCTGCATGTTAATTTTTAGCCCCACCGTTCTGCTCTGCCTGCCTAATTCATTGATCATGCTTTGCAGTTCTTGTCCTGAGTGGCTTAGCAAGGCAATGTCATCAGCGAATTGCAAATTACTTACGTATTCTCCATTAACTCTTATTTCCAACTGTTCCCATTTCAGGCCCCGGAATACCTCCTGTAAACGGGCAGTGAATAGCATAGGCGAGGTCGTGTCTCCCTGCCGGACACCTTTCCTTATTGGGATTTTATTGCTGTCTTTATGGAGAACTATGGCAGCTGTGCAATCGTTATAAATATCTTCCAATATTTTCACATAACACTCCTCTACACACTGATTCCGCAATGCCTGCATGACTGCTGAGGTTTCTACTGAGTCGAATGCTTTCGCGTAATCAATGAACACTATATATAGGGACTGGTTATATTCTACGCATTTCTCTATCACCTGATTGATAGTTTGAATATGGTCTATTGTTGACTACCCTTTACGAAAGCCTGCTTGACCATTTGGTTGATTGAATTCTGAGGTTGGTGTGACCCTCTTACTGATTACCTTAGTAAATACCTTGAAGGAAACAGACAATAATCTGATCGGTCTGTAATTCTTCAAGTCTTTGACGTCTCCTTTCTTATGAATTAAGATAATGTTAGCGTTTTTCCAAGCTCTATGTATACTCGAGGTCACAAGGCATTGCGTATAGCGAGTGGCTAGTTTTTTTAGCACAATCTCTCTCTCATCCTTCAACAAATCTGCTCTTACCTGATCCTCACCAGCTGCTTTCCCCTTCTGCAATGCTCCTAAGGCTTTCTTTACTTCCTCCTTCGTTACTGGCGGCATGTCCCGTTGCTGTGCTCGACTGCCTCTCTCAGTAACACTGATTGCAATCGCTACTGTGTAGATTTGTGTAAAACTCTTCGGCTACTTCACCATAGTGCATATGAATACATCAGTCAACTATAATTAGGGAGTAATTACTCATTGGCATCCACCCGAGCGCAGCCATACGGCTACAAAGGAAAGCTATACAGCTTTCTCAGAAACTTCGTAGTTAAAGAAAAATTCGTCCTGGTCCGGGGTTCGAACCCGGGACCATCGCTTCACCGGAGCAGTCGCCCTACCAAATAAGCTAACCGGAACGGCAAGCTTATAATAGGGGGAGAGCGAATTGATCAATAACGCGACTGCTCCGATGAAGTGGTGGTCCCGGGTTCAAACCCCGGACCAGGACGAATTTTTATTTAACTGCGATATTTCTTAGAAAGCTCTATAGCTTTCCTTTGTAGCCGTATGGCTGTGCTTGGGTGAATGCCAATGAGTAATTACTCCCTTATTACAAATCTACTCTACCTTGGGGGATTCTCCTAAACATTTGACCAACATCAGTTAACTATGAACAACACTAAAATCAAAGTTACAAAAAACATGCGAAGAGTGCAATAATAATGTAGAACAATAAAAAGGGAGTATATATGAACAGCGCACACAGTACTCTAGGCTAAAAAATAATAAAAGAACACTGAAAAACTCAATGAATAAGGCTCTGAATAGAATTTTCAATATTTCATTAATCGTGGTAGGAAAAAATGAATCTTTAAACAGATTCATATAGCGCTGATAAGGCCTAAATTTGTTTGCATTGTCTCGCCTAGAGGAAATGTAATGCATCTCCTTTATGTACACTGCTTTGTGAATACCAGTTTGTTTTGTTCCTCTATATATTGTGAAGGAATTTTAATCTTAGTATTTTCTTTGTGGCGGGAGTGTTTTCCAACCCAATCCTCAGCCTATTTTGGATCCTCTAACTGTAAAATTATAATTTCCTGTTGCAAATCATGCTGCTTCTTTCTGGGCATGTTCTATTTTAGCTGTGAGGTTTTTTGTGTACGGATCCCAGGTTACGTATGCGTTCTCTAAAATAGGCCTAACGCTAGTCATTCCAGCTTGTGTTCAGTGATGACGTACAATGCTTAAAATTTTGCTAGGAAAATAGAGGAGACGGTAAGCTTCCGCGGTAACTCAAGTCAGTGTGATTGGACAAGTTAAGAGTTTCAGTCAACGTAACTCTGCGGTAACACGTTCTGTGGTTTTCAGTGCAATACTATTTAAACAATATGCATTGGGGAACTTCCTTTTTCTTGGTAAACTGCTCATGATAACATTTTCAGGTATTCGAAGTTATCCGCCACCGGTTGCACCAGATAGCTACTTTTTCTAGGTTGCCCTGCAAAGTAGATATATTGGCAAGGCATTTTACTGAATGATACACGACACAATCGTTGGTATAAAGTCTAATGTTACATTTAAGACCTGCTGATAAATGGTTAATACAAACCAGAAGTATAAGTGGCCTAAGTACACAGTCTTGAGGCACTCCCGATAGCAACGTGCATTGGAGTTGATATGTCACCGTGTTCAGAACAGCTTGCTAGCTCGCCTATGTTGTGAGAGCAGTCCGGTGACAGCGAAGTGAGCTTTGATTTGTGTGGCGCCTTGGCTTCCAGTAGACTACCGTGTTGGCATGCAGCATCAGTTGTGGATACATTTTCCGGCCCTTGTAGCCACGTTGAGACATAATTTGACCATTTGGGCCAACTTTTGCTTTCTGAGCAGTGGCAAGGGACTAGTGGTGTGCACGTTCTGTTGCGCCAAGCATGAGTTCCCGAATACAATGCGCTT
Source organism: Amblyomma mixtum (assembly GCF_055824585.1). Taxonomy (NCBI): domain Eukaryota; kingdom Metazoa; phylum Arthropoda; class Arachnida; order Ixodida; family Ixodidae; genus Amblyomma; species Amblyomma mixtum. The sequence goes on along the minus strand of NC_143021.1, from coordinate 50,943,104 downwards.
GGGGAGGCAAACTGTGAAGTGGCAGAAATGCCCACCTGACATTAGACCCTCTGCAGGATCGCAGAAAGGTGTCGTCACTTCAGTGACTGCATGTGGTTGCAGTCACTCTCGAAGTCGCTCTGTAGAAGTTGTGGGGTTGGAGTGGCTGTCATCAAAAAGTGATGGCATGGCATATAGGGAACACGCTGGTGGACTAGCCGTTCAGAATACTTCCACTGAAGCATTTCTTGACCCAGTGGCACTGGAGTTTCAAAACGAGCTTGATTTGGCCCTGGAACTAGCGATACACTCCAGTGGGGCAGCTTTGCCACTCAAAGGCACTCGCTGGCCGGGCAGCTTTTAGAGGCTAAGTAAGTCCACGTGATGACAGTAGTGCAAGAAAAAGACAAGCTCTGCGCTGAGCGTCACGTTGTTTACTGACAGCTGGATCAATATGTGCATGATGAGCATCTTGAATTGTGTTGTGACCACACCAGACCCAATCTTGCAAGATAGCGTTCCTTGATAAGTGCCTTGCCTCTGCAGTGTAATCCTTGATATTTTTCTGTGTTTTGTTTCGTTTTTCGCTCGTTTTCACCTTATTTATTTCCTGAGTTTTTCATTAAACCTTCAGTTGTTAGTCAGCACCCGTGTTGTCTTCTCTTTCTTTGGTCCTTTGTCTGTTTAGCGCTGGTCTTCAAGATGAACTACTTCTGACTCGCCCAATAGAGGGTGCTGTTAAATTATACTTCTACAGGGCCTTGTGTACAGGAAAGTATACAGCAGGTGAGATGCCGAAAGTAATAGAAAAGCTTGGCAAGGAGCAAGTTTTTGCCTTGCTTGCAAGTAATGCTAGCAACATAAAGGCTGTGTGGGCGATCGTAAAGCAGCAGTATCGCAGTGTCACTACGGTGGGTTGGAGTGCCCATGCAGTAAACTTGTTCTTTTCAGATGTTGTTAAGGCGAGAACTTTAATAAGTTGTTAAGAAAGTGAAATGTGTGCTTAAGTTCGCCAAGCACTCTCACGTGGTCTGGTCTCTGGTCACGTTGCAAAGAAACGGGAAGGGTGCTGCGATGGAAATCAGACTACCTCAAACTGCCTGCTGAAGCGCTCTGGGCAGACATCAATATGTCACTCGCGAAAGCCTTTTAAAGTACAAAGAAGCTTTGCAAAAAACTGATCACTAGTGAAGTACGAGAAAGCAAAGAAATCAAAGCAACAATATTAGGTGGCCATTTCTGTAGGGATTTGCAGAGCACTTTTGGCATGCTGAACCCGACTGCCCATGCAATCTCTGAAACCGAGTCTCAAAGATCTCGCTTATTAGCCATTCACAAGATCTTGTTCGAAGTGTGTACAGAAGTAGAGAAGGTCCTCCCTAATCCTACTCTGACGCCAAATGAGAAATGTGCGCCTTTGATTATAACACACAAGCTGTGGATGGCCTCGACCTGAGCGGCGGAAACCAAATTGGATGGGGGAACGCCTCTATCTTATCCAAAGAAAGCAGCCTGACAATGTGCCTTGTGCTGGAACACCTAATTATCCAGACCACGCAAGACTTTAAACAAGAACAAAGGCCCCATGATGAGCATCTACGTCTGATAATTGCGTCATATTCTTCGCATATAAGTTTGCTTGCACTCCCGTCATGGTCGCTGTGAACTATAAACCGGTACGCGTTTTGAAACGTCTTTTATCATGTTTATTGGGGTTAAACACCCCATAGCGACTCAGGCTGTGAGCGCGATAAGGGACGCCATATATAGTGGAGGGCTGCGGTTAATTTAGATCACCTGGGGTTCCTTAACGTGCACTGACATTGCACAGTACATGGGCCTCTGGCATTTAGCCTCCATCGAAATGTGACCGCCACAGCCGGGATCGAACCCACGTATTTTGGATCAGCAGCTGAGCACCATATCCACTGAGCCACCGCTGTGTCTAAAACATCTTTTCCTTTTTAGTCATGGTCAGTGTCTTCTTTTTAGTTTCATTTGGCTGAACATGTCGGCGTAAAAGCAAATAAAAGGCAGTGCGGGTGAAGACGACAAGCTGTCGGCGTGCTTTGGAACTGGCTGCCGGTCGCTTAGAGCCAGCGAATATAAGTATATATGGCTTGCACTTGACTGTAGCGGCACCTATGACGAAGAGATTGAAGCCTGGAGTGCAAGCTCAAACGCACGCAGATCTCGAAAGGTTCGGTAACGGACCCAGCCAGCAGCATCGGCGGCATGTTCCGTCACTCTACCAGGCCTCCCTCAATAAATGTGGACGACCTTCCACATCTGGTGGAACAGCAGGCACAGCAGGCGGGCAGCGGCCGGGCCAAGTGGAGGGCATGACGAGCTGGCGCGCAGGGCCACAGTTTGCGGCGTTTTGACCATCGAGGCCTTTATCCGAGGTCACTAAATCTAGAAAGTCGTCCGCATTTATTAAGGGAGGCCCGGTAGTCGCAGCTGGTGAACCGGCAGATCGATGCTGCTGGCTGGGCCGGTTGCCAAATCTGTTCCGAGATGCACGAGCGTTCGAGCTCGCGCTCCAGGCTTCAACCTCTTTTTCATGGGTGTCGCTACATGACGTCACGGGCGCTACGATGGTGAACAACACACAGCTTTCACGCTGTAGGCCGGAGCAGGGGGTTATAAGCGGATAATACAAATGTTCAGGCTTTTACGGTGCTCCTCATTCGGCAACATGGTAGCCTCTATGATGTGGTGCAAACCATCCATTGAGCCGCTTTTCATTTCAGATTGTGTGCTGCAAGGAATGACTAGAGAGTAAGTGTACCAGTGCAAGCATCCATGTTCACGAGTGTAACTTGTGTTGAAACAGATACACCACAAAGCAGGATGTGTGCACTCAGGAGAGCAACAAGGAACATGTGTGACCGAGTGACATGTTGTTTTTCTGCATTACAAGGATTAAGCTGTGAAGGCAAAGCTGTGTGAGTCTGGTAGTGGCTCCACTGCGCATGACCTATAACTTAAAAGTTGGGGGCAGTGTTTTGCTAGGAAGGCACAAAGTTAAAATTTTTTATTCATTGTTTACCGTTTGTTACGTTTTTGATAGATTTGTGTGACCGCTGACCACTGTCAAACTACACACATGGGCTAGCTTCTTGTGATTCAGTATGTAGCACCTGGGGGACTTATTGTTGTCAGACAAGGTTTGCCTTAAATTTTGTGTGAGCTGCAGTGGCCGTAAATGTTGCACTGACTAACCCTCCATAATTGTTTGTTTAGATGTGGTTGTGGTCAGGACGGACCAGGCTGTCGGCCAGTGGCAACACACAGCTCATGGAATGGAAATGTCTTGCCACTTGTCCACGCATCATTGGTGACAGTGGGGCATCCCCACTGATGCGGCTTGCTTTCCCCCGTAGCCTGCTGTCTGTACAACACGGGGAGGCAGCTGGTGAAGCGGCTACGGAGCTTCTGCCTGCGACCCGAGGCTGCCCGGAGGACAGCGCCCAAGGTGGGTCTCCCACTGTGTTGTGCGTCACCCAGATGGGGAGCCTTCCGCGAGCAGTGTCACTTCTGGCCGAATGGAAAGATGTTGCCAGAGCTACTTTGGCTCTGGAGTGCTTACTACTGATGCCAGTGCTCACCCCTGCCTGGCTTTCACAGCATTCCTTCGGGTCGTGCAAAGGGCGTGATTAGTCCATTCCCAATGAGCACTGAAACTCCACTTGACGTCCTTAGGACGTCCAGGTGAGTTTCAATGTCCATTGGGTTGGCTTGACAGGCCAACCAGTTTCATAGCATGTCACAGTGCGAGGCTTCTGAACCCCTCTCAACAGAGAAATTGAGAAAGTTAGCCGCACAAGAAATAACTGTGCAGCTCACCCTTCGTTCTGCACAAGTGCAATCTTTCTCTTGTCTTCGCCGATTCTTCTTGCTTCTGATATACCCGCAAAATTGGCCTTGTTAATGCTCTTTACTTTTGTGCAATGAGTGCAGTATATTCCCACGCAATTCAGTGACTTGTATACAAATGAAAACGAAATAGCCGAGGTCAGCTTGGGAGCACCACTATCTGTGGTAGCTTGTTGATTGCCATGCAGTTGCAGCTACTGAATCACGCACAAATCGCCGCAGGCAAAACAAAATAGCTGCAGTTTCTTTTCAGTTCAGTCATATTATTGCTGTCGCCAGTCCACTGCACAGAAACCATAACACACAGTATGCGATCAACGAGTGGGACCTAACATGCCTCCACGTAGGTAAAAGGTGGCGTTGTGGGGTACAAAAATGTTCCCACCCTGAAAGCGGAGGCGCGGGCCTCGAAGCACCCTGAAAGCACCCTATATTGGGATACAATTAAACAAAACAGCAGTTGGTAACACTGGCTATGGTCTATGGCGTCCTGTATTACTACAGTGAAAAAAATCAGGGTTTTAAATTTTTACTGCATCAAACAGGCCAGATGCATAAAAATTCTTGATCTTATAATTGTCTCGTGCTTGGTTCTTGTTTTGGTGACAAGAAAAGCTTTTACAACCGTCTACTATTTTTCATGGAGGAATTCTGTTCAGCATTCCTGAATATGGGCGGAGCTTCAGTGCATTCTTAAGTTATACTGAACTAAAAATAGGTGCGCCACCGAGAGACACTTAGGGACGGATGTTGCTTTGCTGCACGTGCTTTTTGGAAGGGGCATGCGACGGCTGCTATTTAAGCTACAGCACCAAAGGAAGGCGCGTTTTCCAAATTCTAAAGAGTGATATAGATGCTAACTGCTGGCTACAAATATCTGCACTCAGGTACCTAACTATAATAGTGAACTATGAGAAATCAGTTAACCATCTTAGTAATGAGCATAATTTGTCTGTTCTCTTATGTTCGCCAACACCGGCAGAAGTCATCTCGACATCTTCAAAAACCAGTTATAAAAAATTTTGGTTTAACTTTGCTGAAACAACCTGTATAAATGCTGTCTGCGACAAGGCAGTCATTCACTTAGCTTAAGTAGTTCAGCTCTTTGTCCGAGACGGCTGTGGAAGCCGTGCTGTGTTAGCCTTGGCCGTCGCTGGCAGTTTGTTCTAATTCCACGATTTCCCGTGTAACACATTCTTTGCCTTTCTTGGGTGGTATTCTCCCGGTGACGCCGTTTGCGACACGTCGCATTAGGGCGGGGCCTAAAAAAAGTGCGTACAGTTGCTCGAAGAAGCGGAAAACGCCGCCTGCACTTTCGTCGGCGGTGCTTTCATTCACTCTGAGAAGCGACAATTTACCACTGCTGATTCACTAGCAGCAGTAGTTTCGTATCTTTGATAGCAAGAACATTTGCCATCACATGACGTCTAATGTTCAAAAACATTTGCAAATTTAATATAAACTCGCTTTACTTCATTTAAGTCTATAAAACACCGCGAAAAAGCTCCAAATCTATTTTTGTTTCGTTCCGGACGGTTGTGCTAGGTTTCGGCTGCGTTTCGGGCAGTTGCAGACGGTAGCAGTGTAGCTGGAGGTCCCATTAGGCTTGCGCGCTCCAGAATCGAGAGCGTATCTCAAAAACTAGGCTGAATTGCAGCTTAAACTTTATCGTTGAAGCAAGGTAAGTCATAGCAAAAAGCAACAACACCAGTACTTGCCGCTAAACATGCCGACCGGAATCACAAGGACTGCTGAATTGGCTGAAGCGGGCGGCTCTCACCTGGAAGGACGACGCCATGTTTTCACGCTAAGGGCGCATAAGCCGCAACTGCCGATTGCCTTCGTACGCGAACGCTATTTCCCCATTAGCATTCTGTGCATGCGCACTCTGGACCCGCTATGCACGCAATTACGCAAAGCCCGCAATACTAAAACTCTCTAATGTTCAGTTGTGGGTTTGTAAAAGTCGTCACATTGCTTTAAATCTTCTTTGGCTCGTGCAGACACTGTTTCGTTGCACTAACGTGCATTAAAACGCCTTGAAGGGTCATGTAGCCGAGAGCGCAAGCGCTGCCAAGGCCATCTCGTCGCAGCGGGCACCGTCTGCTTCGGCGTCTGTTTACGACGGCGCAAAGTAAGTTCGCATGGCAAGTGGCAGTCCGGCTCAGCAGATGGTAGCCACAGTGCTGTGCTCTTCGACAGCCGGTAATGCCGCCGACAAGATTCGTCGGCCAAGGCAAACTGGTCGCGATGTCCGCGGACACGCCACTCTTCTTCGCAACTCAAAAACCAGGCAAGGAGAGTGGGATCCTTGGCGTCTAGTATCAATTTCGTAGCCCGTCGCCAGCGCAAATCGCTTCAGCGCATTCCGTTGTTAGACTAAGCGTAGTAAATTGGGGTGACGTCACGATGACGTAGCAGGAAGGCAGATCTGTGTCGTCACACCGCCGTCACCGCGGCTCGAGCCAATCAGCGAAGAGCGAATGCGACATGTCGCAAAAGGCGACACCGGGAGAATACCACCCCTTGATGACAGCAGTGTTCTCTAGGTTAAAAGAGCAGTTCCTTGCATTGCGTCTTGGGGTTAGTCAGAGACCCTTTTCCAAGCATTTCACCCCAAAAAAACCTGAGTACCAGGCCGGAGGACATCTTAAACCCATTAAAAATCTGGCGTGTACCTGGCAGCACTGAGGATCGAACGAGGATCCCAAATGTGAGCAGATGCTTTAACCTCCAGGCCACTGCACGTTTTCTTTTTTTCAACATGGTATTTATTATAATAACGATGTTTTATGTACATGAGCTATCTACAAACATTAAGAAGGCAGTGGTACATCGACACACATGAGCAACGAAGCACGAGAAAAAAGTCAATTCGGAGCACATAGCTAATATATCATAACGCGACATATCTAAGCAACACAGAACTAGAAAAAAGGCAATGAAAAAAACAGCACTAAGAGTGAGTATCACTCCAGTTCATACTGAGTCTGGGCGTACAATTCTTCTAGATATACAATCATTCTACAAAAATGTTCTTGAACAGAAAAAACAGATTCACAATGTCGGTCCATCATGCGTGTTTTCTACAGGCTCTGCAATCCAGTTAAAAATAACATATCTAAGGGCTCATCAATACATTGTAGTGCAGTGTGAAATTGTACAGAATGTGGCGTCAGATTAAGTCTTTTTTTTCAATGTTCGTTGCATGATATCCGAGAAGAGTATTGCTTCTTTACAATTGATGAATAAATGCTGAATTGTTTCAGGAGCATCACAAAGGTGACAGTTCACCATAGACACGAAAATACCCCCTTTTTCTCTGCCCATGTTTTAAGTCGTAATGTCTCAGTGTGTAGCTTAAAGAAAAATGATTTAGTATTTAGTACATGGCGGGAGAGGCAAAATACACAGAGCGAAACATTGGTGGAGGAAAGAGCATACAGATTAAGTCCTTGTACAACCGTCTCCACGACATCGAAAGAAGGAGCTCTGGGGAAAATCGAACATGAAGGAAACAACCAGACAAATACACCTCATGCATGAATCCCCACAAGCATGGATGATCAGAAACGTTAGAAGACACAATGATGCTCGATAAAGCATGAGCTAAATTTACTTGCAGGAATGCACGCATTGTTGGGTGTGTAGTGTCCCAGAAAAACATGAAACGTGAAACCATCTGCCGGATGTACAGGTGGGCTAAACAGCGCCTACGGGCCGGAAAAGGTTATCTTGTCTCATTGATTCAAAAGACGAATCCCACACAAAAGTTGCAAAAACTCTGTGGAAACGTTGGATATAAAGTCTTATGGAATGAATAATTTGCAGTACATAATAAATTTTAGTGGCGAGAAACATTACATGCGGTCGCCGTGCCAGAAATCGAGAGACCATGGGGCACAAAAGTCTAAGCATAGCGCTGAAGAGTTGGCATGCGGTCTTTCAAGTAATGTGCACTGTGCTTATAGGCACTCATAGGAACGCCAAAGTACTTTGGTGGCGTACGTGTCCATTGTATACCAGCATAATTGGCAGGTGTCGTTCCCCACATTCCACACCAGAGACTGCAACTCTTTGAACAATTAATTCGATCTTCTGACACTGATCTGAAGCCTTCCATTAAACGAATAATCTCTTCGATGCTTGGCATCAGAGCAGAAAAACGCGATGTCATCTGCATAGGCTAATACCTTCAGTTCGTGACCCATAATACGAAAACTATTGTTGCACTGTTTATAACCCTTAGACGAAATGGCTCCAAGTATAATGCGAACAGAAGCGTGGACAGCGGGCAACCCTGTTTCATAGAGGACTCAGAATCCGGAAGGTGAGACCTCCTTAGAGCTGTCACCCTTTCTCCTTGATCTGGAGTGCCGAGGAGATTTCTTGGTCTTTGACTTCCAGGCCACTGCATGTGTCCTGTCTACTGTTCTGTTTTGTGCCTGTAGCACAGTTCTCTTGAAACACCGCAGTAGAAATTGCAAGACATGACTGCAGAGACAATGCACATATTGCTTTATCTGCTTATTTCACCTTTCCATCTTTAGTCACACACTCGCAGGCGAATATCTGCCAGTTTAGATGTGTGACGCATCTCATTTACTCAGCCTGATTCCCTTGGCATTTGCTACACTGCAGGAACCCAATGAACAGTTGCCATCTTCCCGCTGTGATGCATACAGTATGAAATAGAAGTAACACGTGCGATTGCATAGGACGGTGGGGAAAGATGCAGACAACCCATAAAAATCTTGGCAGCAGTCATCGATGTCGTGCGCTGGTAACGACTGAATTGTTTTATTTCCTGTGTTCAGAAAGAGCCTGTTGAGATTGTAGCAAGCGTCCTGGTTGCATTGGGTTCCCATTTGTGTTGCAGCTGGACCATGACCGCTTCAGCTGGAAGTCACTGCGGCCGTTCTACCGCAATATGCTGCTGGCGTCACCTGGCGTGCCCAGCTGATGATGCCCATGCATCCTGTGCCTTTGTCCCAAATGGACTCCATTGTGCCCAGCTTTCATTCCTCATTTCCAGGCATGCAAACTCCCTTTTTCTGGGCTGTGTGGACAGCCTGCCAGTCAGGACCTGCAGGCAAAACCTGGCCACCCACATCAGTCATTTTCACAGTGTCTGGCCTGTGTGGTGCAGCGCTCGCCATTCTAGCTGCTTCAGAGTCCGGACGTAAGGTCAAAAGGCAGTCAATCGTTGCTTTCAAGAGCTACCTAAAGGTGCAAGAGTGCTAAAATTTTTGTAGTGTTCGCTTTGGAAAGGGTGTGTGAGACATAACTATACATGGATCAGCATGATAAGGTAGTCTAGGTTTAAATCTTAGTTACATTTTTCTTTCAGGTTCCGTTTTAAATATCCTAATGACGTCCATGACATGCAGAATTATATTGCGCGAAGCGTACGAAAGCTGCAGTATTATGGCTGCTTGCTCACTCCTGTCTTCCCGGCACTTGGGGCAGGCAGTTATAACAGTTGAAGTGTATTAAAACAATAAAACAGCAATTATATGGCAGTTTTCGTATGACTCATGTGACCTCATCTCGTATGCCACAGTCACCGTTTAGGTGGTGAAACTGAAAACAAAATGTGAGGAGAAATTAAATATTGTTTACCGGGCTCAAGTGGATTCTGCGCGCAAGGTCATGTTTACTATAGTCTCATCATTCCAAAGAACATACTGAAGAAACTCTTCATTTTAGTATATTGTAATTTGTAATCTGCTGCAAACTGTGTGATGTACACTGGCTCGACAAAGAGCAGCCCATACGGCAATAAACACCAGTCGTAATTATATAACTCGAAACAATGGTGTCGTCATTTGTGTGTGTATCAGTTTTCTCAAATTGGTGGTGCCAAAACCCGGGACTAAATGCTGTAACGTTCCGTGACCACTGAGGCCATCAAGTGCCGGCGACATAGCGAATCCTGGGCCATCACCAACGATCCTCGAAGGTGCAACTGCCTTAGACTGAACGGTTTCAAGAACAAGGCCTAGACAAGCCACGCCTGGCGCTCTATGAACGAGGCCTAAAGATGCCACACTTGAAGCCTATCTCGGCACTACGACCACGACCGATACTATGAAGGGGCTACAATGGATCACTAAAAAAGAAACGAGGAGCTTTGAGTTCTTGGATGACTAGACTGATTTCTGAAGCGGATTCATCTTTAGAAGCACAAGCAGACGAAAAGGCTTTGAGCGTACTTTCAACAAGGCTTAGTGACCTTCAGACACACCTTAACGAGGCGGACGCTGCTGTTGAAGCACTTGAGCAAGATGAAGAAGCCGAGGAGAACTACACACGCACAATTGCGTACAATGACAGAGTAGTGACCTACGTCGCCATACTTGACGAGCAAGTAGGAACTCAGCAGGCGAACGCCTGTCCATGAGTGGATGCCAATCGGGCCGCTCGCGACGGTGCCGAGAGAGTTGCCGGCTCAAAGACCAAGTTGCCGCAGCTCGAGCTGCAGCAGTATAGCGGCACCGCTGCGGAGTAGCAGCCTTTCTGGGAGCAGTACCAGCAAGCGATCCACCACAGTGATGTCTTTTCCAAGGGGCAAAAATTCCTGTATCTGCAGTCGGCGCTTGCTGGGAGGGTTGCATCTGTGGTCGCCGGTATTCAAGCAACAGGGGCTGATTACGCCACCTTCATCGAGCTTCTGAAGGAGCGCTTGACCCAACTGCTGGACTGGCCGATGATACGAAGGGGAAAGAGGTAAGAGACCTACATTGCCTCCATGACCACATGCAACGCAACATAGCCGCTCTCACGGCGCTTGGCGTTAAAACAGCTACGGAGCAATGCTTACATCCACACTGCTATGAATGCTGCCAAGCGACCTGGTCATTGAATACCGCAGGCGTTGCTCAGCAGAGAAGGAGGAGGATAGCCTTTGCAAGGTTTTCTCAAAAACAAACTGAATAGTCGGGAGAAGGCGGTGTGGGCTAGAAGGCCAGAGCCCCAGTGGAAAACCATTTCAAGAACAAAAATCTTAGAGTTTCGAAGGCGCCAGTGGATTTGCTTTCTTTCGAAAGTAATTTGAAAGAGAATAAGCCCTGTGCATTTTGTGCTGCCAAGAATCATGCGACTAAAGGGTGCGTTTTCTCTTGAAGAAAAGGGCCCTTTGTCAGTCTGGTCGATGCTTCTGCTGTCCTCTAAGAGGACACACTGCGAAACAATCTCGGAGCAAAGGAGTCAAGTGCAAGGAATGCGGTAAAAGGCACTTAGCTCCAATGTGGGATCCTGCATGGAAGGCAGCTATAATCGGATGCAACTTAATGTGTCCCAGAAAGGGGTGGTTGAGGTTAGCTATAAAATGCTTGCATTATGTAGAGTACACGCAACCAAGCGTTCATGCCACGCACAAGACGTCAAAAGCGAGGCGATAATTTGCAATACAATTTTAAGAACTCCCGCTTCCGCGGCTCGCAGTGACCAGCGGTGCCGAGCTTTCGGCCGAATCCGCGCGAATTGCGTCACGTAGCGCTCTTTACGTCAGCAGCGGAATGCCATCATTGGTTGGCCGCGCCAGCGCCGTCGACGCCAAACCAGTTTAGAAGGCGTTCGCTCCGCCCCCTGGGGAATTCCCGCGCGCGTCGGCGGTCGGCAGAGGGGCCGAGTGCGTGGAGCCGGCGGCCCGACATTTAAGCGTGCAGAAAGTGACGAGAGGAGAGGGAAAGGCGCGAAGACGCGGAAATTCAAATGTTTACTGCGAATAACTCAGCTTCCGCAGAACGCATCAACGAACGACGCGCGCGAACGACGGCGAAGGTCGACCGACGGAGCCGCGCTCGGCGGCGGCTCCGCCGACCACCTGCGCCTCCCCAGTGACCTGACGCGGCGAAGTCGCGCACGCGCAGATGTGTCTAAAATTGTTCAGGGCCATGGAGTTCTTTCCTTCCTCCATGTTCACGGCGCACGCCAGGCCCAGTGTTGACTAGCCTAGTGAAGCTTTTCGCTTGAAAAAAAAAAATTGCTGGAGGTTATTTGTGACGCTGCGTCCTTTAGCATCCTAGGCATATCGCATCTTTTTTGCGACCCTTTTTCACAGCCATTTTAAGTCTGCAGTGAAGCTAAGCCACAGTGGTGATCTGGCATAGCTGATGTTGCCTAACATATATGAAAGATGGCGCAGCTAGTTACGCTTGAGAAATGGATAGGGTGATTACATGTGAGATCGAAGAAAGCATGGCTGCTCGATCACTTAAATTTATTTTAATTTCTTTATGTATTGTTGCCTGAACTAGAAAGAAGAGATCTACAATTGGTTTTACCCCAATTTTTTTCTTGGTGAGTACATCCAGCACACATGGCCCTCTGCCGATAAGGTTAACAACAAGTACTCACCAAGAACAAAAAAAGGGCTCCTACCCCTTGACTCTAATCACTTTAAACTAGTCAAGCGAGGTATTGCCTAGGCTTGTTTCCATAACGCCGTGAAAAAATGTTGCCACACCGTGTCAACCAGTGTCACAACGAAAGCCCAATGTCTGTCTGATGCAGGCTTCCCAGCAGAAATGTGGAGAGCGGTTGCTGAATCCGCATTAAAGGAGGTGAACGGCATGGTCAAGAAGGGAAACAATAATGCCACTGATAAAAGGAAAAAAGCCCAAGTGTCACCCACACTTCGCGCAATTTTAAGTGTGAAGTTTCCAGACACCTTTAGAGCGTGTGGGGGCAGCGGTCTCGGACTCAAGGAGATGCCCTCGACTCAGCGTGGCAAGCTCAGTGGAGACCAGCTACCAAGTGACAAGAGGTTTTTGGTCGTTTGGTTCCTTGCTGTCTCTGGTCGCAAGCCAGGGAATGGGTCGGAGCCAAAGGTTCACAAAAAAAAACAAAGTTTATACAGCAAAGAGACGATACAGAGGATCTCACAATCACTAGTACAAACACATACAAAGTGAAAACGATGCAACTCGTGCAAAGTTACACTCGAGAGAGAATACAATACATAGGGAATATTGCACCTGTAGTGTAGCAGCCGTGCTCGCTCACTGTGGTGAACTGTAGTAGTGAAAGAAGACGACGATCCTGAGGTGTGACGCTCGCTCGCAGCCCGAACGCGAGGCCTGCACCTTTGCTGAACGTTGCAAAGCGACCTAGGTTCTGCTCAGCCACAACCCCATCCTACATTTGGTGGAGGCTGCTGTAAGTTCCCCCTCTCGTCCTCATCCTGGAGCTCCGTAGTCGCACCTTACCTTCGCCGCCAGTTATGCCTGAAGTCACCAGCCAGACAGCCCCCATCCCGTCGCCTACCATCCTGTGTTCTGGCGGGCTCCGGCAGCGAGATCCCAGCGTCTTCAGCGGTGCCGACGACCACGATGTTGACGACTGGTTGGCGACTTACGAGCGCGTCAGCGCACACAACAAGTGGGACGATGCCACCAAGCTTGGTAACGTACTATTCTATCTCAGCGACGTTGCCAACTTGTGGTTCCGCAACCACGAGGCCGACTTGCCTACCTGGTCGTCCTTTAAGACCAGCTTCTCGGAGGTATTCGGCCGCCCAGCTGTGCGCAAACTGCGCGCCGAACAACGCCTCCGCGCTCGCGCTCAGCACGCCACTGAATCCTTCACCAGTTACATAGAAGATGTTCTAGACCTGTGCAAGCGCATCAATCCATCCATGCCGGAGGCCGAGAAAATTAGCAACATCCTGAAGGGCATCTCCGACGACGCGTTCCAAATGTTGCTCGCCAGGAATCCGCAAACGGTGGTGGATGTCATTCAGCTTTGTCAGAGCTATGACGTCCTCAGGAAGCAGAGGAATTCTACTCGCCGTTCCGGAGTCCTCGACGAGTCCCTTCCTGCGCCGGCGGTCTGCAGTCTGGTCTCTGACTCGGCCTCCCTGCTTCCCCAGATCAAGGCCTTCATACGGGAAGAAGTGGCCCGCCAACTGTCCCTACTGCCTGTGTCTGGCGACCCTGCGTCACCCATAGATCCCACCCTTCGACGCACCATCCAAGAGCAGGTCGCCGACGCTTTGCCCTCTAGCCCTCGGCCTCCGCCTGTGGCTGCCCCCCTCACCTACGCTGAGGTTGCCGCCAGACCCCGACGCCCCGAAGTCTACGTTAACCACCCATCTGTCGCACCGCTACCACCTCCGCCGGCACCTGTCCGTCGTCGCCTGCCGCCTCGCCGTGCCGTCATGAACCCATGGCGTACCTACGACAACCGCCCCATATGTTACTCCTGTGGCTTGCCGGGCCACGTCGCCCGGCTTTGTCGCCAACACCCGCCGAGTTTCCGGGACGAGGCAAGCCCATTCCACTACGACCCTGCGCCTCCCTCGCAACCAGTTCCGTCCGGCACCCCTGCGGACTCCTTCCACCTTGACCGCTCTTCATATTCTTCACGCCGGTCGCCTTCTCCCCGTCGCCGATCTATCTCTCCCATGCGCCGGCGATCACCCTCTCGTCCGGAGGAAAACTAACAGCCGCAGTTCCGGAGGCAAGAACTGCGATTCCATCGAACTGCCCAAGTCCTCCGTCTTCACCTGCGAATGTTATCGAAGTATTTGTTGATGGCGTCGCCGTTCTCGCCCTTGTAGACACGGGCGCTGCTGTATCCGTTATTAGCGCAGCCCTTTGCCGTAGACTCCGTAAAGTGACGACGCCTGTTTCGAACTTTTGCCTCCGCACTGCAAGCTCGCACCGCATTCACCCTCTAGCATTATCTACAGCTCGCCTTGTTATCCGGGATGTTGTGTATATCGCCGAGTTTTTCGTGCTGTCCTCCTGTTCTCATGACGTCATTCTGGGCTGCGACTTTCTAACCCTTCATCATGCGATCATCGACTGTGCCCGTGCCAGCATTGAACTGTCTCCGCTCTGCGCTACTCTGCCGTCCGACACCTCTCTCCGCCTCGGCAAAATGCTGGTCGCTGCAGATACTGACATCCCTGCCTTCTCTGCTGCCCTGGTTCCCCTCACTTGCGCCTGCGATCCTTATTCAACTGTTCTCTTTACTCCGACCGATGCCGCTGCCCGTCGCCACTGTTTCCTCCTTCCGTTCGCTCTTCTGACTGTCTGCGATGGCCACAGCGCAATCTATGTCATGAACCCTTTTTCTTGTCCATCAACGCTTCTCCGCGGCGAATGCCTGGGCCATGTAGAATCAGTCGATCACGCTCTTCCATACTCCGTCTCTGACGAACCTGCCCCTCTCCAGATAGATGCCATTGGTTCGCCTCCTGCTACGCCAAACCAAGACACCGTTTCTGTTTTTTCCCGATCTATCGATGCCAGCCTTTCGCCGCACCAACGTGATCAGCTCGTCGCATTACTTCAACGTTTCCGTACGTCCTTCGACTTCCCGCACAGCTCTCTTGGCCGCACATCCGTCGTCACACACAGCATTGACACCGGAACGCATGCCCCTTTGCGCCAGCGTCCTTATCGCGTGTCGGCCCCTGAACGCACCGTCATTACCAAGGAAGTGGACGACATGCTTCAGCGCGGCGTAATCCAGCCTTCTCACAGCCCCTGGGCCTCTCCCGTTGTTCTCGTGCGGAAGAAGGACGGATCCATCCGCTTTTGCGTTGATTACCGTCGCCTCAACAAGATTACGCGCAAGGATGTGTATCCACTTCCCCGTATTGACGATGCCCTCGACTGCCTGCAAGGCGCAGAATTCTTTTCCTCATTGGACCTCCGCTCCGGCTATTGGCAGGTGCCCATGGCTGCTGCTGATCGGCCAAAGACGGCCTTTGTTACGCCCGACGGCCTCTACGAATTCAATGTCATGCCGTTCGGCTTGTGCAATGCGCCGGCCACATTCGAGCGCATGATGGACACAGTTCTCAGCGGACTCAAGTGGCACACGTGTCTGTGCTATCTGGACGATATCGTCGTCTTTTCTCGAGACTTTTCGTCCCACCTGGCCCGCCTCGAGCGTGTCCTGCAATGTTTGACCGACGCCGGCTTGCAACTGAATTTAAAGAAGTGCTGCTTCGCAGCCCGGCGGCTTACCATCTTGGGCCATGTCGTCTCCAAAGAAGGCGTCCTTCCCGATCCTGCAAAACTGCGCGCAGTCGCCGAGTTTCCCCGACCCACCTCCCTGAAAGAGCTGCGTAGCTTCATCGGGCTGTGCTCTTATTTTCGCCGCTTCGTACGCAATTTCGCTTCCATCCTGTCACCCCTGACTGATCTGCTTGCCGGCGAAACCAGCCTCTCGTCTTGGACACCAGACTGTGACGCGGCGTTCACAACGCTTCGGCGCCTGCTTGTGTCCCCGCCGATCCTCCGCCATTTCGACCCCAGCCTGCACACTGAAATTCACACTGACGCCAGCGGCGTGGGCCTCGGTGCCGTGCTGGCTCAGCGCAAGCCCGGCTGCGCCGAAAATGTTGTTGCGTATGCCAGCCGCACTTTGACAAAGGCCGAGCGCAATTATTCTGTGACAGAGAAGGAGTGCTTGGCAATAATTTGGGCTATTGGAAAGTTCCGCCCTTACCTATATGGTCGCCCGTTCTCTGTCGTTACCGACCACCATGCCCTCTGCTGGCTGTCGTCCCTCAAAGACCCTTCAGGCCGTCTTGCTCGTTGGGCGTTGCGCTTACAAGAATACGACATTGAAGTCATCTATCGATCTGGCCGTAAGCATTCTGATGCCGCCGCACTATCGCGGTCCCCGCTACCTTGTGACTTAGACTCCACATCTTTCGCCACCGCTGATGCGTCCTCCCTTGATATTGCCGACATGCCGTTTGAACAACAACGGGACCCCTGGATCGCTTCCCTCCTCGCTCTCCTGTCTACACCATCTCAGCGACCTGCGACCCGCACTCTCCGTCGTCAAGCCCGCCACTTCGCAATACGGGATGGCCTCCTTTACCGCCGCAACTACCTTCCCGACGGTCGCAAATGGCTCCTTGTCATTCCTCGCCACCTGCGTTCCGACATCTGCGCCTCTTTTCACGCCGACCCCCAGTGCGCTCACGCCGGTGTGGTGAAGACCTACACGCGCCTTCGACTCCGCTTCTACTGGCGGGGAATGTACCGTTTCATTCGACAGTACGTTCGCTCCTGCCCGGAATGCCAACGCCACAAAACCCCTTCTCGCCGTTCCATTGCTCCGATGCAGCCCTTGCCTTGCCCCATGCGCCCATTCGACCGCGTTGGCATCGATCTCTACGGGCCCCTTCCCATAACTCCGGCTGGACACCGCTGGGTCATAGTGGCAGTCGAGAACCTTACCCGCTTCGTCGAAACGTCATCTTTGCCATCCGCGTCTGCGCCCGACGTTGCGTCTTTCATCCTGCATCATCTCGTTCTACGCCATGGTTCTCCTAAGGAGCTTCTGAGTGACCGCGGCCGTGTCTTCCTCTCAGACACCGTCGAAGCCCTACTTCGCCAATGCCGCATTGTTCACCGCTCTACTACGGCCTACCACCCTCAAACGAACGGCGTTACTGAACGTTTCAATCGCACATTGACCGACATGATCGCCAAGTATGTTGCCTCGGACCACTCAAACTGGGACCGCATTCTCCCATTTGTGACATATGCGTACAACACTGCCACACAGAGCACAACTGGCTTCTCTCCGTTCTTTCTTCTTTACGGCCGCGAGCCTTCCTGTACCATGGATACCGTGCTTCCGTATCGCCCTGATATCTCCGAGTCTCTTACCCTTTCTCAAGCAGCGACCTATGCTGAAGAATGCCGCCAGCTTGCCCGCTCTTTTACAACGCAAGATCAGAATCGCCAGAAGCACCTTCGCGCCCCTACCAGTCCGCTTCCGTCCTATACCCCAGACTCGCTCGTGTGGCTTTGGGTTCCCTCCACCAGTCCCGGTCTCTCCACAAAACTCATTTCAAAGTACCACGGCCCGTACCGTGTCGTCTGCCAGACCTCTCCAGTCAACTACATCATTGAACCGCTTTCGCCGCCGCAAGATGCGCGTCGTCGTGGCCGTGAAACAGTGCACGTTGACCGTCTCAAGCCGTACTACGATCCGCCTACCATCTGTGCGCCCTAAGTCGGCAGGATGCCTCCTTTTTCGCCGGGGGTAATTGTAGTGTAGCAGCCGTGCTCGCTCACTGTGGTGAACTGTAGTAGTGAAAGAAGACGACGATCCTGAGGTGTGACGCTCGCTCGCAGCCCGAACGCGAGGCCTGCACCTTTGCTGAACGTTGCAAAGCGACCTAGGTTCTGCTCAGCCACAACCCCATCCTACACACCTAAAGTGCACTAACACACTAGAGAGGCAATCAAACAAAACAATTTGTTCACCGGGCACTGCGAGAGTCCGACGACCAGAGGTCCACGACGATGCCGTCCCGCAGACTGGCGCACGCTGCCTGTTGGTCCGTGGCTGGCCGAGTGGTGTGGTCCCGGGAGTCAAGCGGGCGCGCTTCTCCGAAGCATAACGGCGGCTTGGACTAATCTGATAGCGGTCAACGTCCTTTTTTTTATAGGCTCGCTTCCATGTCTGTTTGTTCTACGCGCCAGAGTAGGCGCGCACATACACACAGTATCAGGTGAGCGGTCTCACTTCCCTCTTCACACAGGCCGCGCGTCCCCATTGGTCAGAGGTCGGGGGTTCCATCTCGAAGGTTTGGGCTAGTTCTGGCATGGCGCCGTCCCCGACGTCCGAGTGCAGAGGAGGGGGGCATGTCTTAGCGCACGCAAGGCTAACCCCTTTTCGTCCGGTCAGCAGTAGAAGCGACTCGGACGTTCGAGAGAAATCGGCGTGGATGACTCATTCCCTCAGCGCACGCCGTGTCGGTGAGAGGTGGTGGAGGGGAGAGGGAGCCACGCACACAGGCTAGGCGATCAGCGAGGGTTTCCTTCTCCCCCGTTCGGCTCGCGCCGGCGAGACGCCGTGCGCGCGGCGCTGTTTTGTTTCTTTGTCGCTTTCAAAAATGCGCCGAATTTTGTGACACCAAGTCATGCGTTATTTGCAAAGTGGCGCTCAATGTTAAGAAAGTCGCCGAGCGCCAAGGGGTCAATTTGGTTTTTTCTGCGCCAGTTAAGCTTTCAGGTCTTTGTGCACGAATTATGCCTGGCGGAAATAAGAAGCGTTGCACGACCAAACATAGAACTGTGTACACAAAGTGCAGGACCGAAGTGATCTACAAGATCCCGCTGACCTGTGGAAAATTTTACATAGGTCAGACGGGGGACTGTGTTAACGAGAGGTTGCGCAAACACAGAACAAAAGTCGGTGCTGATGAAGATGGTAATCCACTGTAATAGATGTCCCGGCAAATGTTCCCCACGCTTCGCAGATGTCACCATCCTAGGCTACGGAAAAACACGGAAGGCTCGTGAAGTCTTTGAGGTCTTTCAGATTGTCAGATTGCCAAACATGGTGATGCTTGCGTCATTTCACCATCGATAGCGTTGACGACAAAACAATTTGATTATATGAGTGATCATGTTTGAGTATTTGCCTTGGCGCATGGGTGATGATTACCTGGCGGTCTGTACTCAATGAAAAATTCAGTTGTTAGTCCAGCCGTTGTCCTGTGTCATTCTCTTCTCGTGTTTTCGTCTTTTCTGGCTGGTTTTCTCCCTTGGCACCTTGAGGGGTTCCAAGCTCGCCGAGTGTACAAGGTGGTGTGCTCAGCTCATCTACATTACTTTCAGGACAGACCCTGTATGTGCAGGGAGGCAGTGCGGCCCGAGAGAAAGGCGCGAACGTAGTTGTAGGTATTAGATCCTACCTATAGAACCTGCAGGTCTCGCAAAATGACATCGTGTCGAATCCCTGTCAAATACTTCTGTGAGATCAACTGCCAGAATAGCTCTAGTGGGGTGGGAAATCTTGTCATCAAGCACGTCATGTGTAATTTGTAGTAGGACATCCTGTGCTGATAGATGAGCATGATAGCCCACCATGCTTTGCGGGAAAAGGTGGTTGTCTTCCATGTACGTGGTTAGTCGGGCAAGCATTATGGGTTTCACTTCACTTCATTTCACTTTATTACCTTAAAGGCCCCCAGGATTGGGGGTATTACATAAGGGGTGGGTTACATTGAAAAATCAGATTGAATAAACAAAGAAAAAACGTAAGGTACAAATACTATTCGCTGTTAAAGGTAGCTGCTGTACAGTTCGCAAATGTTGATGGGCAGGTGATTGCGGCGATGTCGTGTGGAAGGCTGTTCCAGTCCTTGGCTGAGCGTGGAAAGAATGATGATGCAAATGTAGTTGTACGCGTACATGGCCGGGCTACTTGAAGAGAATGACCAGTGCGGAGGGAAATTTCACCTGATTTCAAATGCGCGCCGGAGGATTTATGTAGGGCGGACGACGAAGTGAGCTGAAATAAAATTTGTGAAACAAGCACATACTAGTAATACGACGCCTACAAGCCAGGGATGTTAAGCCTGCCTCTGCTTTTAGTGATGATATACTGACATTATATGAATAGCACCAATGTACGTATGAATCTTGTGGCTCGATTTTGTACTGATTCTAGGGAATTTATTAGATCATTTTGGTTAGGGCTCCAAATAGCAAAGGCATATTCTAATTTAGAACGGACAAGTGATTTGTAGGCAAGTAATTTTAGGTTTTGTGGCGCATGACGTAGATGTCGTTTTAAGAATCCAAGGCTTCTGTTAGCGGATATGATTTTAGTGACATGCGCGCTCCAGGTTAGATCATTGGACAATGTTACTCCGAGGTATTTGTAAGTCTTAGCTAATTCTACCGTGACGTGCGAGATTTTATAGGAGAAGAGGGCAGGATTACGTTTTCGGTAAAATGACACGAGTTTGCATTTATTGGGGTTTAGTTCCATGAGCCATTTGTTACACCAGTCCTGTACGCTCATTAAGTCATTCTGGAGGGCGAACTGATCAGAGGTGTTGTTGATAGTGTTATCGATGACACAGTCATCGGCAAAAATACGGACGTTACAAGAGACATGCGTTGGAAGGTCTTTAATGTATATTAAAGATAATAGCGGACCAAGGACTGATCCTTGCGGGACACCTGATGTTACCGGAACAGAGCTAGAGGCTTGATTATTAACGTAAACAAACTGGGTGCGGTTAGCCAGGAATTCGCTTATCCACTGTAATATCGATGAAGGTTTAACCAGGAAAGTTTTAGTAGTATGCGTTTGTGGGGTACTTTGTCAAATGCTTTCGCGAAGTCGAGGAATATTGCGTCAGTTTGGAGGTTACAGTCAAGGTTCACATGCAGGTCATGGATGAAAATAGCCAATTGTGTATCGCAGAATAGGTTCTTACGGAAGCTGTGTTGAGCAGGTTGAAAAAAATTTATAGAGTCAAGAAAGTTCATTATACGAGAATAAATGACATGTTCCATGATTTTGCATGGCACACTTGTTAAAGAGATCGGACGGTAATTAAGCGGTGATTCTGTTATCTGATTTGAAGAACCTTCCGCACCTTCCAATCACTGGGTATGCTACCTGTGGAAAGTGATTGTGCAAACAGTTTTGACAGATACGCTGCGGAAGCATGGCAAGTATGTTTTAGGAACTTGGGGGTGATATCACCAGCACCCGCAGAAGATTACATCTTGATATTTTCAATAATAGATATAATGTCGTTCGAAGGCCTCGCTGAGAAAAGATGTGAGAGAAATTGGTCGGATATTCTCTGTTTTGATGGGTTTGTGGGGTTTAGGAATAAAGATGATTTTTCCATGCTTCCAGGTGACAGGGAGGGTACCTGATTTCCAGCACTCGTTAAAGTGGGTGACTAGATGAGATATGGAGGCATCGTCAAGGTGTCGGATGGCAGCACTGGTAATTTGATCTTCCCCGGTTGCGCTATTGCGTAATTTTAAAAGCACTGTCCGAAATTCTCCCTCTGTAATAGGGGCGTCAAGCTGGGGTGGAGGAGGACCCGTGTACTCGGGGTGCTTGCAAGGGTCACCTGGGGGCGTATATGTTGACTTCACCTGCGCGAGGAAGGCGTTAATGTCCTTGTTGTGGTTATGAGTAAGGCGGCCAATGCTAAGGCGTGTCTGGGTTTTAGATTGCGGGGGGTCTAGCATGTGGCGTAAGAGGTGCCAAGCACGGGTTGTGGAGAGATTGCCGTGGAGGCTGCCACAAATCTGACTCCAGTTAGCGTTGCAAAGAGTGGCACTGTGGTGTTGTATTTGGGTCTGAAGCTTTGCGAGTTTGAGTTTTAGATTTAGTTTCCTATTATGTCTCTCGCCGCCGCGGTGGCTCAGTGGTTATGGTCCTCGGCTGCTGACCCGAAAGAGGCGGGTTCGATACCGGCCGCGGCGGCTGAATTTCTTTGGAGGAGAAATCCTAGAGGCCCGTGTACTGTGCGATGTCCGTGCACGTTAAAGAACCCCAAGTGATCGAAATTTCCGGAGCCGTCCACTACGGCGTCTCTCATAGCCTTAGTCGCTTTGGGACGTTAAAACCCATAAACCAAACCAAACCTATTATGTTTCTGACTTTTCCACCTTGGTGTTGTGCGTTCTTGAGCTTGAAGGAGGTGCGCGAGTTAAATGTCAATTACGGGGGTGTGTGGGGTAGTGTCTAGCGTTTGGGTATGTTGGCGAATGTCCTCCTGTAACTGAGTAGTCCAGGTGTCTACGTCGAAGGCTAGCTGTGTTGACTGTACATGTTCTTGGTGAAATTTCTGGAGCAGGTCCCAATTAGTGTGTCTAAGGGTAAATTTGCGCTGAGGGCGGCGATAGTTTAGTGTTATGCGAATTAGGTGGTGGTCGCTGCCTAGTGTGGTTTGCGTCCTTTCCCACTGCAGGTGGGCCACATTTCTTCCAAGCGTGAGATCTGGGCTGGTATCGGTGCTAATACTGTTACCAACCCGCGTAGGCAGGCTAAGGACATTCAAAATTGTCAAGTGGAGCACCATCATTTCATTACGGAGAACTGTGCCTCTGTGGTTGGTGCGCCGATAGCCCCAGTTCACGTGGGCGCAGTTGAAGTCACCGGCAATCTGTAATGTGAGCGATAGGAGTGGTGTGTGAGCTATAGGAGTGGTAATTGTGTGTTCCATGTAATGCAAAGAGTTACAAACGTATGTGACCACCCGAGGAAGATCAGTAGAGTCCGAGGGGATCAGAGCATATCCTGGAAGTTGTTTACAAACGTTTGCGTCCTGAATTGCGATGATGTCCGGTGGGGATGAGGAAGTAGCGATAATTTGCTGCAGAGGACAGCCCTTACGCCGAAAGCCCCTGCAGTTCCATTGAAGATTCTGTAACGAATTATGGTCCGTCGGAGCTAGGAGCCATGCTGTAGAGTGGAGGGGCGAAGGAGGGGTGTGGGGGATTGCACTGTGGAAGGAGAGGCTGGTGAGAGTCTAGGAATAAGGTGAGGTAAACGCTTCTCTACCTTGGTCATGGTGCTAGTGATGACAGTATCCGTTAAACGGGTAAGGATAGCGTCAATCAAAATTTGGCACTGTGCAGTGACCTGTGCAGTAATGCGCTCTGCATTGGTCAAATGTTGGAATCCCCCAAGGTGGAGTAGATTTGTAATAAGGGAGTAATTACTCATTGGCATCCACCCGAGCGCAGCCATACGGCTACAAAGGAAAGCTATACAGCTTTCTCAGAAACTTCGTAGTTAAAGAAAAATTCGTCCTGGTCCGGGGTTCGAACCCAGGACCACCGCTTCACTGGAGCAGTCGCTCTACCAATTGAGCTAACCAGGACGGCAAGTTTATGGTAGGGCGGGAGCGAATTGATCAATAACTCGAAGTGGGAACTGTGTTGGTCAAATGTTTAAGGGAATCCCTGGTCCTGGGTTCGAACCCCGTACCAGGACGAATTTTTCTTTAACTACGAAGTTTCTGAGAAAGCTGTATAGCTTTCCTTTGTAGCCGTATGGCTGCGCTCGGGTGGATGCCAATGAGTAATTACACCCTTATTACAAATCTACTCCACCTTGGGGGATTCCCCTAAACATTTGACCAACACAGTTCCCACTTCGAATTATTGATCAATTCGCTCTCGCCCTACCATAAGCTTGCCGTCCTGGTTAGCTCGATTCTACTTCCGGCCACCGAGCGTGACGGACGTGTGTATCATGGGCTCCCAAGGAGCGGATTCAGCGGCCCAGCCGGGCCGCGGTATCAGGAGTACGATCAAACCGAACGAGGACTACCAGCTGATTTTGCCGCATTTGCCAACAGGTTCGAGCGTTTTGCATACTGTTTTTTTGCATGGCGACGTCCAAGCCAGGCCATACCGTGTTGAAAACTTTCGTGACGCTCTTGAGCGGCTGTCATTGCTGCCGGAAGTAGTTGCCCTCGGGGCATATCAGATGAATCATGTTTGGGCCGTGACATTCTTCAATGAAGAAGGAAAAAACAAAATGCTACAGGCGGAAGCGTTCAACGTCAAGGACCACCGCTGTGTGGTCATTGACCCACGCAACCAGGGCGTCAGGCTGAAGCTGTTCTGGCTGCTACACGGCGTGCAAGACGACGACGTGAAGGCAGCTCTGGCGGCTTTTGGAAAAGTGACCGACATAACTCGGGACAAGTGGAGAGTCAAAGGCTGCGTCGACAAGTCGTCTACTACACGCTCAGTGACATTGAAGCTGAAGGTGGGCGTCACCATCGAGGACTTACCGCACCAGTTGCGTGTAGGAGAGGACGTCGCACTCGTCCACGTTCCTGGCAGAGCTCCGCTCTGCCTCCGGTGCCGCGGCACCGGACACATACGTCGGGAGTGCCGTGTGCCACGTTGCGGGCTCTGTCGTCGCTTCGGCCACGACAACGCCCAGTGCGTGCGAACATATGCTACCGTAGCTGGTCCTGGTCGTAGGGATACTACAGAGGAGCATATTATGGACGAAGTCGACGCGGTAGAGGCGACCCGTAAGAGTCGGGAAGAAGCAGTACCGAAAAGCATAGCCTCAGAAAAAGCAGTGCTTCCCACGGAACATGAGGCTGCCAACTCAGCAGAACCATCTGTGCCTAAAACCAGAACTGAGGCGGAGGCGGGAAAAGCAGATGATGCTTCGGTAGGTGCACCTGAGACGGTTTTGGAACCGACCGACGAGAAGGACATTGACACGGAGATGCCCGCGGCGTCAACTTTGCCAGCGAAGAGGACGCACGACGAAGCTGATGACAAGGCGACGAACTACGACGGGACGGACCATGAGGAGCCTCTTCCCAAAGCGCCTCCTGTTCGACGTGCGGCCTACAAGCCCAAGCCGAACGTCCCTCCTGATCGTAGGACTTCATCGGCTGCCCCTCCGCCTTAGCGGAGGTGCCTTGCTGGGTCTCCGTGTTGGTAACCCGGTCTTCGGTCGGGTTCAGTGCTGACACCGCCGTACTTTGCAAGCTGGAAGGATTTTTGATGAGGTGAGCTGCAAACCGATGTCACTTCGAGAGCGGCGAATCCCAACCATTTAGATGGCGTCTCAACTAACATCTAGCTTGCGTATTGCCACACTGAATGTAAGAGGTCTTTCTGCGCGAAGAAGGCAAAATCAGCTTAAACGTCTCTTGTTCTTCGAAAACGAAATCGATCTGTTGGCTGTTCAAGAGACAAAAATTGAAAGCGAAGAGTCGACAGATGCGATGGCAGAAATTTACCGTGCACAGTTCAGTGTTTGCGTGTGCCATGCAGAAGGAAAGTCGGGAGGGTGTCTGATTTTAACTCGAAACGGCAAAGTCGCCGTGGAAACTGTATTTTCCTGTGAAAGTGGCCGGATTGTAGCATGTGATTTTTACTTTTCTGGTGTAGAGTGGAGAGCTGTGTGTGTATATGCACCTAATAGAATTCCCGAACGAGATGCCTTTTTTCGCCGTGTTCAACCTTTCCTGCTGACAGAAAAGCGTGTACTATTGCTTGGAGATTTCAACTGTGTGTGTAGACCTGAAGATAGAACAACGAACAAAACCCTGCAGGACACGAGTGCCGAGCTGCTGTCTGAGATGATTAATGAGGCAGAATTGGAAGACATTGGCATCATAATGCAAGGTTCAGAACAAGCACAGTACACGCATTTCTAAGGCGTTAGTCACGCAAGGCTGAACAGAATTTATGTTTCTTCATAGGTTGTGCCCTTGTGTTCCCAGTACCAGACTGTGCACGTCAGCTTCAGTGATCATTCTTTAGTCGTGATCACACTTGGGGAGAGGAAAAGGACTGTCAAGTTTAGTTGGGAATTATGGAAATTTAATGACTCATTGTTGGAGGATGACGAGTTTAGCAAGAAACTAAAAGACTCAGTCAAAAGCTTGTTAGAAAAAGAGACAGACTTTATACAAACATGGGAACAATTTAAATGCGACGTGAAAGTGGCCGCTATATAAAGAGCATGTGTTTTAAAGCGTAAAGAAAAACAGCAAGAAAAGGAACTTCGTACCGACCTTGATTTCATGCTCAGCATGGAAGGCGTCAAGCCGGGGTTGTACAGACAAGAAATAAACGAGACCAAAACTAAGCTTGAACTAATAGATGAAACGAAATATCGAGGTGCTGTGATAAGGGCACGCAGCGAAAGATTTTGGCTTGGGGAGACGCCCACAAAAAGGGCGCTCAGTAACGAAAAACAGTATGCAGTTTCGAAAGAGATAAAGGAAATTTGTTATCGCAATGACGTAACTTCCGAATCTGAGGTGATTGAAAGGGCGTTTCTGAAATATTACCAAAACTTGTTCAGCCTTAAAACGCCTGATGTTGAACATTACAAAACTGCATTCCTGTTGCTAATGCCAAGAGTCGAGGAGGACCTGGCGCAGGTACTTGAGGAGCCCATAACGGCAGCAGAAATCGAAGCTGCAATACAGCAGCTGAGCTTAAACAAGTCACCTGGGCCGGACGGCCTCGGTGCCGCACTTTACAAGGCTTTGAAAACAGAAATGGCAATAGCATTGCAGCGCGTAATAAGCGAGCGTTACGAAAGAAAGTTAACTCCACCGTCTTTTTGAACTTCCCACGTGGTGTTGATCCCAAAATCGGACGACCTGAGTAGGTTGCAGTCAGTTGAGTGTTACCGCCCAATAAGCTTAACTAACGTAGACTACAAAATTTATATGAAAGTGCTAGCCGGACGACTCCAAACAGTAATTAAAACCCTTGTTGGCCCACACCAGACCTGCGGCATAAAAGACAGATCTATTTTTACTAACATACACGTAGCTAGGAGTGTCCTTGAATGCTGTGATGCAACGGAGGGTCGTGTCGCCATGATGCAACTGGACCTGCATACGGCGTTTGATAAAGTTGTGCATGAAATTTTGTTCGTGCTTTTGGAAC
Organism: Amblyomma mixtum; assembly: GCF_055824585.1. Taxonomy (NCBI): domain Eukaryota; kingdom Metazoa; phylum Arthropoda; class Arachnida; order Ixodida; family Ixodidae; genus Amblyomma; species Amblyomma mixtum. Next base: position 50,916,045 of record NC_143021.1, on the reverse strand, counting down.
ATGTGAATGTGGGATGTATCATCACTGATGGAGTGAAAATGGTTTATGATGGCTGTACATCAAGGTCAATAATTAATAACCGCCTGAGTAATAGTATTCCTGTCTTGTCATCAGTGAAGCAGGGTTGCCCTCTTTCTCCACTGCTTTTTGCACTTTACCTGGAGCTCTTTTGTTTAAAGCTGTTAACTACGCAAAACATTCGAGGTTACGCCTTTTGTCATACTTAAGTGAAGGTATTGGCATATGCAGATGATATAGCAGTGTTCTGCAGAGACCAGGAAAGCGTGCAAGAAGTGGTGAGAGAAGCCGTAAATTTTTGTGATGCAAGTGGCTGTGCGATAAGCTGGCAGAAATGTTTTGGTTTTTGGCATGGAAAGTGGCAGGCCACGCTAGAAGTATTCTGTCGAATGAAGTGGGTAGACACGCCAGGAGAGTACCTCGGCGTGCCGCTAACCAACTACAGAGAAAGCAAAGAATATTGGGCCCATGAAACCGAACGAGTCAAAGCTCAGACAGGCAAATGAGGCGGTCACAACTTTTCCATGTTTGCAAGAGCTACGGTGTGCTACATGTTTTTAATAGCGAGGATTTCTTACGTTCTGCAAGCGTTAACTTTGCCAAGGACTTCAGTGCAAAGGTTGCACAGAGTGTTTGCAACATTTATTTGGGCGTCAACTTGGAAACGTACCAGCCGATGCAATCTGTTCCACAAGGTGCGGAATGGGGGGCTAGGGTTATCAAATTTATTTCTGAGACAGATAGTCACTAGATTCTTTTTCTTGCGTCAAGATAATGATTTTCTGCGAACTGTTATACAAGCGCGATTGTCAGAATCACTGCCTGATTATGTTGTGTCATCCATGTCTGCAGGGCGGAGTGGGTTAAGTGCTTTTTTGCAAGAAGTTGTTGCAGCAGTCCGTACTCTTCGGTCAAAATTTTCCGATGAATATCTAACCATTGTAACAAGGAAAAAGATGTACAAGGACCTGCTTGATGTGTTTAGGCCAGTGCTTGTTTATCGCAGTGCATATCTTCTGGCTCCCGAAAGGGATGTGCTAAAAAGAGTCAAAATAATGCCGGTGAAGCCTTCAGTGCGTTCTTTCTTTTTTCAATTGCATACTGGAACCCTCCCAGTGAAGCCATGGTTGCAAAGCAAAGGCCTTTTTGTACCTTGGTCAGTAGAGTGTCTTATTTGCAAGAAAGTGAAAACTATAGAACATATCTTTCTCGACTGTCATGACGCTGTTTTTCTTTAGGATGTGTTGAAGCGCACACTGAAAAAAGATTTCCCCCTGACTCCTTTTGGAATACGCTTCCTACCATGTGCAGAGCCAGGTGAAGTGCCTTGCGTCCTGCTAATGTTGCTCTGCATGCACAGCCTATGGCGTACGCGAATGGATGTCAGGCATGAACATGTTGTTGTGAATCCGGCTCATCAGTATTTCATTGAGAGCATCATGTATACTCAGGAAGTTTTCGGACAGCAAGCTCCTCAGCCTGAGTGGCTGCCTGTCCTCGACCAACTAAAATCATTTAACCCATTTTATCATCGTGCACTAGCTAGAAATTGACCTGTGCTTTTATTGTCATGTCATTGTATTTTTGTTTTGTTTGCCCGGCCAAGTCGGTAATAAAAAAAAAAAAGTCCTGGTTAGCTCAATTGGTAGAGCGACTGCTCCGGTGAAGCGGCGGTCCTGGGTTCGAACCCCGGACCAGGACGAATTTTTCTTTAACTACGAAGTTTCTGAGAAAGCTGTATAGCTTTCCTTTGTAGCCGTATGGCTGCGCTCGGGTGGATGCCAATGAGTAATTACTCCCTTATTACAAATCTACTCCACCTTGGGGGATTCCCCTAAACATTTGACCAACACAGTTCCCACTTCGAGTTATTGATCAATTCGCTCTCGCCCTACCATAAGCTTGCCGTCCTGGTTAGCTCAATTGGTAGAGCGACTGCTCCGGTGAAGCGGTGGTCCTGGGTTCGAACCCCGGACCAGGACGAATTTTTCTTTAACTACGAAGTTTCTGAGAACGCTGTATAGCTTTCCTTTGTAGCCGTATGGCTGCGCTCGGGTGGATGCCAATGAGTAATTACTCCCTTATTACAATGCGCTCTGAGGCCTGGCTTCTAAGTTTTCGGCGAATAGCTTCCAAGTTTATGGGTTGGGGTGGCTTCTCATCAGGTCTCCTCTTTTTCGTAGGAGGTTGGACAGGTGGCGAGGTGGGTGGAGAGGATGGGGGTGACGGAGTGGGGGTACAGCAGGGGTGGAGGTAGAGATGGTTGCCTCGAGCTGCCTACCTCTTCCCGCAAAGCAGGCGCTTCCTGGTCCTGGGAGGTCGGGGTAGGAGTCTTGGCGGCCTTGGAGGCCCACGTAGAGGTAGGGGGGGGGGGGTCGTTTGCAGCGGGGGAAAGTCCTTCTTGCTAAAGGGCTTAGTCTTCTGTGGCGGTGGGCTGCGTTGTTTAGGGTGGGATGTCTTGCCTTGCACGAGCCGGTACCCGTGAGGTGCTCGCCCCCACAGAGAATGTAGATCGGGATGCAGGCAAGGTCACGTGACCTTGCGGCCCACGTGCCTCCTATAGATTGCTCTGTGGGCACCACCTGCCAAAGCCATGGTCGTGAGTTTTCTCTCTCAGCGCCGGCAACGCCGACGCCTGATTTTCTTGGTAACGGGGCCTCAGAACTCTCGCGTTAGGATAAAAACTGCCTCACGGTGCACTAACGTAGCAGAGCCTGTACTGGCCTTTTTGCCTTTCGCCTCTATCTAAATGCGGTCGTCCCTGCCCGATTTCCCTCGGACGTCCTTGCGACTAGTAGCCAAACAGCACAACCATTAACAACATCAAATTGTCAAAGAAGAAAATAGAAGCGGACCAACGTCAGGAATATCCGCGACGCTACGCCATCTGCTGTAATGCCTCGCTGCTTCGTCACGCAGCGTTTCACCACTGCTGCGACGGCACGGGAGAGACAGGAACTGCCCCGCGAGTGGGCAAGCGGGGCTCCCAAGACCGCACGAGGAAACACACCGAATCATAAGCTCGACATCGCAAACATCACTCTCGTTCAGCCATCAGTCGTGATGTCTTGTTGCGATGCAGCACCAGTCTGGCCCTCCCTGCACATAGCATATTTCCGTGCAGTGCACGATATCTGCCCGTTAGTCTTATATAAAATTCGTTTGTAGGGCTCCCTTTTTTGGTGTTACACGTGCATATAGCACACAGCAGTGATGTCGACCCCCTGTCTTAGGCATATTCTCGGCGAGCGAATAGCGACAAGGCTGAAATAAGAATCTGTGTATTGCGTGTACTTTGCGACTACTTCAATGCCTGTGATCCACTGCTTAGCCACACTTTGGTGAGCGCATTAGAAAGTACTGTGCTGTTAAGCCACTTCACAGAGGGGTAACCCGCTACGGTGCCTCAGTGGTTATCGTGCTCGAGGTGCGGGTTCGATACCGGCCATGACGGTGGAATTTCGATGGAGACGAAATGTTAGAGGTCCATGTACTGTGCGATGTCTGTGCACCTTAAAGAAACCCCTGTGGTCTAAACTATCCAGAGCCCTGCACTACGGCGTCCGTCATTCCTTGAGCAAAAAAATGGCTGTGGTTTATCTGTGATTAAACCTGGAGCGACGCGATAGCTACAGCTGGTCGAGTGGAACTCGCTCAGTCGAATTGCAAAACCAGTCTTTCACCGCTCCGTTTCGAAGGGCGTTCCTTCTTCATCTTCTTCTTCCCTGGAGGTGGATTCACTCATTCCCCCCTCTCCACTCCACCCCCACTCGGTTTCGCCGGCGCGCCGCGCCACTGGCAGCTGCTCCGCTCAACGTGACCAGCCACGGTGGCCACGGCACCACCACACTGAAGGCTGGACATGCTAGCATAACGTAGGCGCGCGGCGCGCACTAGATGCGTGATTTGACGTCACTTCGCGCATGCCGGGAGGCGTCTACACCGCCGTCGGCGCAGGGGCGAGGTGCCCGGCGCGCACTCCAGCTGTACGCTATGACGTCTCTCCGCACATGCGCACAGGCGGAGTTGCGCTGGTGCCACGGCTCAGCGCGCAGCCACGCTGACCTCGCGAAGCAACTGGCATAGTGTAGCTATCGCTACAAAATACATAGGTAGCACATAGCTGCAAGCGGTTCTTCTATGGTTAGCGCATCTTTATTAGCGCTAACCGAAACATGGCTTAGTGATGTTAGTCCTGATTGTTCGATTTTTGTCAGCCAGACACATTTTATCATCTTTCGTTGCGGCCGACCGTACCGGAGAGGAGGTGGCGATAAGGGATGATTTGGCAACTGTGCCTCTCATGATTAGTTCTTTTCTTGAGTGTACATGAGTTTCTTTTAAGTGTGTTTCTACTGATATAATTATTAGTGTTTTTTATCGTCCTCATAACATAATTAATGGCTTTTCTTATGAATTTGATCGAATTCTGTGTGAAATATGATCGCGTTTCCCTAACTGCACTATACTCATATTTGGAGACTTTAACTTCCCTAGTATAAACTGGTTCACACAATCCGCCACAGCGAGTGAAACTGAAGCTAACATGTTTCTTCAATCATGTCTTGATTTTTCACTATAGGAACACATTACCAATCCCACACGTCGCACATCGAGTACTGCCAACATTCTAGACTTAATATTAACAAATAATCTCGATATTTGTTCAGACATTATTCAGTTAGAAAACTTCACCAGCACTGCGACGAGGAACAAAGACAGAAGGAAGGACAAGGACAAGGGCTACTAACAAATGAAAGTTTATTTGAAAACAACAGATTATATGCACACAACTGACAACCCAAAGCGCCTGTGCTTCCCGCAAAAAGCACGCAAAAGAAAGTTACGAATCTAGATACAAAATTTCACTCATGTATGTTTACAGATGGTGCGCTAACGCACGTGTCGCTGTTCTTGTGAATGTGATAGGCTTCACACAACACCCTAGTCAGCTGGTCTTGATGTCTAAATTTAATCTTAGCCCTGTTAAGCAGTTAAAAACATGCTTTTTTATTAGACACCTTGGGCACACCGGGTTTGTTCAGATGACAATCTCTGTAATGAAGGGACAGATTTGGTGAAGGAGCACTATTCAAAGAGGTTTTATGCTGGCGTAAGCGTGTATTTATGCATTTCCAGGTTTGCCCAATGTAATTCTCGCCGCATTTAGAAGGTATGTCATATACCATTCCCTCTGCACATGGCACAAACGGTGATTCATGATCCACCTGGCATGCATTTTTTCTTTTGCCTCTTTTTTTGCTTCTGTTCCCAGACCCTTTTGTCAACAATAGCACAAACCTTGCCTAGTTTACTAGAGACCGAAAAGAGCATTTTAACCCCATATGTAGTGCCAACCTGCTTAAGCCTATGGGATAACTGATGAATGTAGGGTATTACCGCATACTTCGTTCTATCATTACCGGAATTTTCCTGTGCTTCATGTCTACCAAACCACTTTATCTTCTTCGGGACCTTGCTGCTAGCAAGCGCTATCACATCTTTGGGGAAGCCGAAACTGCTGCCTAAAGTATCAATACATGATTTATTAAGTGAAGATCCTAAACAAGACACTGCTATGCCGCATTTAACCATTTTCGAATGCCCAGACTGATAATTTAGCAAACGCTTTTCCGACCGCTGTAGGAAGGACGAACAAACATGATTCACCTTTTTCTCCAATCTAATATCTAAGAATTGCAGCTGATTATCTTCCGGTAATTCATTCCGGTATTCATTTAGATGGCATTTGGGATCATGACGTAATAACAGGACGCATTGCTGGTTCTTTTAACGCAAAGAAAACGACTGTTAAACAAATCAGACGTTACAACAGAGCTAACTATGAAAAAATACATTCCGAATTATAAATTTTTTGCGCCAAGTTCATTAATCAATGTTTATTGTGGACTGTTCAGCAAAACTGAGATTTATTCAAGAGTACTTTTAACAAACTTATCGAAGTCTTCATTCCTCTCATGACCATTAGATGTAGCAGCAGTGCACCATGATTTACTCAGAAGTTGCGACGTGCGAATAACAATAAAAAGCGATTTTGCCGGCAGGCAGTGAAAAATGGTGTTCTAAGCGCGTGGGAAAAGTAGAAGAAATACGACAAGTACTACCAGTCGCTACTGAAATGCACTCCACGTCATCTCTGCTAACCAACAACCGTCGTAAATTCTGGCGCATCATAAATCCTGGCTTTCAACCCGACATTTTGCTTTCCGACAGCGATGGCGTCATAATTAAAGAGTCTGAATGTGCTCAGGTTTTCAACGACGCCTTCTCATTCATCATCATCATCAGATTGACCACACCCACTGCAGGGCAAAGGCCTATCCCATGTCTCTACAATTAACCCTGTCCTTTGTCAGTTGCCGCCACTGTATCCCCGCAAACTTCTTAATCTCATCAGCCCTCCTAACTTTCTGCCGTCCCCTGCTACGTTTGCTTTCTCTCGGAATCCACTCCGTTACCCTTAAGGACCAGCGGTTATCTTGCCTTCGCATTACATGTCCTGCCCAAGCCCATTTCTTCCTCTTGATTTCAACTAAGATGTCATTAACCCGCGTTTGTTCCCTCACCCACTCCGCCCTCTTCCGATCTCTTAACGTTACACCTCTCATGTTTCTTTCCATAGCTCGCTGCGTTGTTCTTAACTTAAGCTAAACCCTCTTTGTTAGCCTCCACGTTTCTGCCCCATAGGTGAGTACCAGTAACATACAGCTGTTGTATACTTTTCTCTTCAGGGATATTGGTAAGCTACCATTCATGATCTGAGAGAACCTGCCATATGCGCTCCACCCCATTCATATTCGTCTAGTTATTTCCCTCTCATGATCCGGATCTGCGGTCACTACCTGCCCTAAGTAGACATATTCTCTTACTACATCCAGCACCTCGCTACCAATTGTGAACTTCTGTTCCCTTGCTAGGCTGTTGAACATTACTATGGTTTTCTGCATGTTAATTCTTAGCCCCACCGTTCTGCTCTCCCTGTCTGACTGATCATGCTTTGCAGTTCTTGTCCTGAGTGGCTTAGCAAGGCAATGTCATCAGCTAATCGCAAATTACTCAGGTATTCTCCATTAACTCTTATCCCCAACTGTTCCCATTCCAGTCCCCGGAATACCTCCTTTAAGCGGGCAGTGAAGAGCATTGGCGATATCGTGTCTCCCTGCCTGTCACCTTTCCGTATTGGAATTTTATTGCTGACTTTATGGAGAACTATAGTAGACGTGCAATTGTTATAAATATCTTCCAATGTTTTCACATAACACTCTTCTACACACCCTTCTACACACCCTGATTCCGCAATGCCTGCGTCACAGCTGAGGTTTCCAATGAGTCAAATGCTTTCTCGTAATCAATGAAGGCTGTATATAGGGGTCGGTTATATTCTGCGCATTTCTCTACCACCTGATTGATAGTATGAATGTGGTATATTGTCGAGTATCCTTTACGAAAGCCTGCCTGATCATTTGGTTGAATAAAGTCCAAGGTTGTCCTGACTCTATTAGCGATTACCTTAGTAAATATCTTTTAGACAACGGACAATAAGCTGATTGGTATGTAATTGTTCAAGTCCTTGACGTCTCCTTTCTTATGAATTAAGGTAATGTTAGCGTTCATCCAAGCGTTTGGTACTCTCGAGGTCACAAGACATTGCGTATTCAGGGTGGCTAGTTTTTCTAGCACAATTTCTCCTCCGTCCTTCAACAAATCTGCTGTTACCTGCTCCTCACCAGCTGCTTTCCCTCTTTGCATTGCTCCTAAGGCTTTCTTTACTTCCTCCTTCGTTACTGGCAGGATGTCCCATTGCTGTGCTCGACTGCCTCCCTCAGTAACTTGATGATTACATTCGCTACTGTATAGATTTGTGTAGAACTCTTCGGCTAATTCAATTATGTTATCCATATTACTGATGACATTGCCCTGTTTGTCTTTTAGCGCATACATCTGGTTTTTACTTATGCCCAGCTTTCTCCTCACTGATTTTAGGCTACCTCCGTTCCTTAGAGCATACTCGATTTTCTCCATGTTAAACTTTTTTATGTCGGCTACCTTGCGCTTATTTATTAACTTCGATAGCTCTGCTAGTTCTATCCTGTCTGTGGAGTTAGACGTCCTCATGTTTTGGCGTTTCTTAATCAGATCTTTAGTCTCCTGAGATAGCTTGCTGGTATCAAGTCGAACCATCCTACCGGCCGCCGCGGTGGCTCAGTGGTTATGGTGCTCGGCTGCTGACCCGAAGGACGCGGTTTCGATCTCGGCCGCGGCGGTTGAATTTCTTTGGAGGAGAAATTCCAGAGGCCCGTGTACTGTGCGATGTCAGTGCACGTTAAAGAATCCCAGGTGGTCGAAATTTCCGGAGCCCTCCACTACGGCGTCTCTCATAGCCTTAGTCGCTTTGGGACGTTAAACCCCATAAACCAAACCAAACCGAACCATCCTACCACCTACTTCGGCGGCACACTCTGTAACAATAGCTGTAAGATCATCATTCATTGTTTCAACACTACGGTCGTCTTCTTCAGTTAAAGCGGAAAATCTGTTTTGCAGCGACATTCCGAATTCCTGTACCTTCCCTCTTAATGCTAACTCATTAATAGCCTTTCGCTTCACCAGTTTCCTCCGTTCCCTCTTCATATCTAAGCTAACACGAGACCCTACCATTCTGTGGTCGCTACAACGGACCTTACGGAGGACCTACACATCCTCTACGATGCCAGGGTGTGCACACAGTATGAAGTCTATTTCATTTTTAGTCTCACCATTGGGGCTCTTCCACGTCCACTTCCTGTTTGCTCGTTTGCGGAAGAAGGTATTCATGATCCGTAAATTATTTCTATCTGCGAAATCCACTAATAACTCTCCCCTACTGTTCCTAGAACCGATGCCATAGTCTCCTACCGCCTTGTCTCCAGCCTGCTTTTTACCTACCTTTGCATTAAAGTCGCCCATCAGTACAGTGCACTGTGATTTTACTTTGGTCATTGCCGATTCCACATCCTCATAGAAGCTTTCAACTATCTGGTCATCATGGCTTGATGTGGGCTCGTAGGCCTGCACCACCTTCAGCTTTTACCTCTTATTAAGCCTAATTACCTTAGCTGCCACTCTCTCGTTAATACTGTAAAACTCCTCGATGTTGCCAGCTATATCCTGATTAATGAGGAATCCCACACCCAGTTCTCGCCTATGTGCTAATCCACGATAGCACAGTACATGCCCGCCCTTTAGTACTGTATACGCCTTCTCATTAGTATTCACCAAAGAAGACATTAGCTCATTCCCTGGCTTAGATGTAATCCAAGATATTTGCATGCCTGAAAGTTATTAATGAAACGGGTGTTTTCGCTTTATTAAACAATCTTAAAATAACTAATAGTTCGGATCACCTCGGCTTCAACAATAAGTTGCTGAAGAATACATCTCAAAGCATTAGCGTTGTGTTGTCACCATTATCACACGGATTAATCCCTCATTACTGGCGGGTAGCCAACGTAATACCTATATTTAGATCAGGTGAGCCTTCCTCTCCATTAAACTATCGAGCCATCTCGTCAACCAGCAATGTTTGCAAACTCCTTGAACATATCATGCACAGCCAAGTCATCAGCTATCTCGAAGATCATAACATTATTTTCAGTTATCAGCACGGTTTTCGCAAGGGATTTTCTTGTGATACTCAATTAGTTGGTTTAATTATGACTTACAATTATCACTTGACGCGGGCTTTCAGGTCGACGCAGTGTTCCTGGATTACTCAAAAGCTTTCGATCGGGTTCCTCATCAGACTTCTACTCAAAACTAGCACAGCTTAATATACACCCTAACGTGCTCGCTTGGATTAAGGACTTTCTATCATCTAGAACTCAGTTTGCCTCCGTTAATAATTCTAACTCTTCCTCTGCTAATGTGACATCTGGGGTGCCACAAAGAAGCGTACTAGGGCCTTTGTTTTTTCTAATCTATATTAATGATTTGCCTGCCTGTGTAACATCTAGAGTTCGCCTTTTCGCTGATGACTGCGTAATTTACCGTAACATTACTAGAGACAGTGACCGCCAATCCCTACAATATGACCTGAACGCAGTAAGCTCTTGGTGCTCATCATGGTTAATGACATTAAACGTTTCTAAAACTAAACTGACATCTTTCAATCGCCGTTCAGCTCGCATCCCAACCATTTATATACTAAATGACAATACTGTGGAACTAACATCAACATACAAGTACCTTGGGGTGCACCTTCAGTTTGACCTAACATGGCATCACCATATCGACCTCACCCTAGCATCTGCTAACCGCTCACTTGGTTTTCTTAAACGTAACCTCAGATACGCCCCTATACACGTTAAAAAACTTGCTTATATAACTCTAATACGCGCTAAAATCGAATATGCTGCGGCCATTTGGGACCCTGTTCAAGCCTACGTTACTACTAACATTGAATCCTTGCTAAACCGTGCTGATCGTTTCATATTTTCAGACTACTCACCCTTCACAAGTGTTTCTGCATTCAAAAAACGTGCCGAACTAGAAGATTTTTCATATCGCCGTTAACTTGCTCGCTTAACCCTTTTCCATAAGGTTTCTCACCACGCATCCCTTCGCAGTGATCTGTCTCAGTCACCTGATTCTATCTTTCCACGCCGTGATCATTCTCTCAAAGTTAAACGCGATAACTGTCATTCATCGTCTTATGCCAATTCATTCATTCCTCGTACTATCACTGAATGGAATAGTTTTACATCAGTTATGGCCACAAAAACTGACAATAAAAAATTTCAAGAGCTTCTTTGCTGTGACGAAAATGTGCAAAAGGTTGCTGTTTTTGTTAGTGTTCAATTTTTCTTTGCGTGATGCCTAATGTTTTAACATTTTTTGTTACACCTATTTGTAAACTAAATCGCGATTACTTATGATTGCACCCCTCCCCCTATGTAATACCCTCTTCTGGAGGGCCTTTAGGGGTAACTTGAATAAATAAATAAATAAATAAATAAATAAAAAGAAATGACCGTGCTTTGTTATATTACCGCGATGTCCACATTGATCTATGTATACCTACAAGAATCAAACAACTTTCGCGGCAAGGAATTACTCATCATTCCTCATTAAGCATCTGATGAAATTAAGCGTGCGCACCAATTTGTACAGCTGAAGAGTGTCTTTTCATCCCTTTCTTTGAAATACCAGCTCTCACTACAACCAGTTGGCCGCCTGCAAGTCTAAATTAACTCCGGTCATAACTCTCCTCCTTTTAGTGCAGTTACTGTTCGATTGTGTTGACGGGTCACGTGTATAGCCCCTTCAGTCCCGCATTATGTTGTGCCATCGAGAAAAAATGCATATACTTAAACACCGAAGGTGAGCGGACAAGGACTGCACCGGCTCCCACGCTCGAGAGCGGTACGGCTGGCGGAATAAAAGAAAGATAACAGCACGTACAAACAGAAAAAATTGGCAGAGGCTCAGCTTGGTTAAGCCCGGAAATTGAGAAAGCAACTTCATCCGTTCCTTAAGCCCGCCGTCGTTTCCCAGATTGAGCGAATCGTTGCAGCCTTGCCTTGTGCATGTCGGACGACATGGCCTGGCTGAAACGCACAGCGTGGTTACGCTGGGACGACTGCGACGAGCCGGGTCGGCGCCCGATATATCTCCGTTTGGCGTGTCGTCATCATATCGAGCGCCTAGTGGCGGTAGCGAGGCTGAGCTGATTCTCTCACTAACGTGGTAAGGTTGGGACGATACCGACGAGATGAGTTGGGGCTCTGTCTCTCCCCGTCTGGCGTGACGTCACAGCGGCGGTCATGCTGAAGGTCAAACGCGGTTACACCGGTGGGACGAGGGTGAAGGGGTTTTACTGCGAGGAGTATTGCTTTCTCTAAAAAAACGAACAATGCGACCCAACAAGACAGAAGAAAAGCGCCACCATCCCGTGTAGCAGAGGAGGGCGCGACATTCTAACGCACCACGTCCGCAGCTTTGCAAGGCTAGCGAAAGTACGGAGGCACTCTCTGAATTCGACTCTTTTCGCCAACACGACGTGCGTTTTGCACCGATGAGGTCGGTCGAGGAACTATCGTATGTAGTTTTTGCAGAAAGAGCTTTGGTGCGGTTTCGGGCCGTCGATTCTGACTAGGAGACCGCATGCTGGTGACTGAAAATGCACTGACACAGTTTGCCTTCTCAATCCAAAAGCGAGCATAGTGAGTGCGGCACACATTGCGTGGCCTGTGCTAGACGTGCTCCGTCAAAGAATTTGGAAGTTGCGAGACAGCAGGACAAGCACCTCGTGTTCACCTGTGCAATGCAGGGCCAAACTTGTGAACATCTCTTCAAATCATCTCTCGTTGAGATCACGGGGTTGGTAATTACAGCGCATTGTATCCCACAAGAATTGCCGTTCTACGACCATCACTACAGGATCGCTCTCTTGGCTCGTCGAAAAGAACGCCAACGTCTTCGCACGAGCAACTCTAGAACTTTTCTGCCGTGGTCCGAAACTCGTCGGGAATCATTTCTGGCTATCGGGCTTATCCCGCGAGGCGTCCAGACCGCAGAAGGCGAGGCCCATGGCAAAGGCAGGGCCAAAGATGGAGGCGCTGAGCAATTGTAAAGTGGCGGGAAGAGAGATCGAGTTCCTTCATGGCCACGGGCGTTGTGTAGTACTGGGTGTGCTTTCGAGCTAGACAGTTGTTGGAGCAGTCACTGCCTGGAAGCAGGGTTTCTCGCAGTAGAAGAGCTGGAACCGGCGCCAGTTATGCGTCGTTTTAACATCAAATTGAAACACCCGCTACTCACGTGCATGAACGCTTTTGAATCCGCAATTTAATACAGTTGTCTTCAGTGCAATAAATCACCTCTTCACATTGACATGCATGGTAAGCGGTAATTGAATATAGAATTGACATCCGTTCAGTGATGTGGAGAAAGAATTTGAAGGTGGCTTTTTTCGACGGCCGTGTTTACTGTACACTGCACACACTGCGTTCGTGCCGATATACTACAATAGATGCATCGCTATCCAGCGCTGACTGAACGAGGTGATAAGCGACGCGACGCGCGATGGCCTGGGAGCTGCTGTCACTGATGGCTCCGGTTCTCCGGTTCTGGGGTTGAGGAGGTTTTCGGTCACTGCCCGGAAGCCATTCGCGAGGCAGAAAGCATTGCGGTTGCCCGACTTCCGATCTGGTTTGCGAGAAAAGTTCGTTTTTCTTTCATAGTTTCAGCGGAACGCTGCGCGACGCTCGGTTCGTCGCGGGTATGGGTCCGAGGGGTTGCACTTTTCTATATTGAATTCCCGACAATTCAGCGGGCTTTTTTCGGTGTTTATTTTGTTTTTTTTAGGAAAATATTAATTTCTACATGTAAAACTGCGTTTTTTTCTCGCTAGTATCGCATTGTTTACTATATGTTGAAGTTGTTGAGGATTTGCGGGGTCGCAGCGGAGCACCAGAGAGAGACGACCAGCGTGGCAGGCTTCTAGTTCCGAACTGCGTGTGCCGGGCGTGCGCTCCGTGCACGCGCTGTCGTTCTTTATTTTCTTTTGTCGCGGGAACGCCGATCTCAGCGCCTGCGCTTTATAGCGTCGCCGGGCGCTACAAAGTCACTTGGAGTTTTTCATGGCCTTTTTGTCAGCACGAGCAGTCGATTTTAAAGTAATTAATGCACAAAGGGTCCTACCTACTGCTGTGCTTGCAGACGAGTGTTATCGCTATTTTAAATGTAATGAAATCCAGTGATGGTGCCTGCCGATAATAATGCAAATGGAAGTTTGTTATGTTTCATTGTTCAGAGATACCCCGCTTGGCCAAAGGGCATATGAGCAGGGGGGTTACAAGTTAGATAAAAGCAAATCTTCATTAGTACAGCACACTTGGTTATTGGACAATCGATTCAGCTCTGCCAAAGTTCTTGCGAAAAGGAATTATTTTTTTCATTTATGTACGTAGTGCAGAGCATGGTTAGGTCCAAGCCAGAAGGGCAGGTTCACAAAAAGCAAAATTAAAGCAACAAACATACAACATTACAGCAACAATAATGTAATAGAACAATACTGCAGTGCAAGACAAAGGAGGAAAAAACATAATACGCAATATTAAACATTGCTGACGAACGCAAATCTTATTTTTCAGGGTTGATTAGGTTCGGTTAATGAGTTCCAGTCCGATATGGTGCGTAGGAAAAAGGAAAACTTGTACGAATTGGTACGGGCAAAATGTGGTTTTAAAAGTCAGTTACGAGTGTCTTGGCATTAGCCTTCAATGAGATTTATCATGGAATCATCATATTAATCTCACTCTTGCCTCCGCTAACCGCAATTTCGGACTTCTCAAACATATTTTAAAAGAGGCCGTTACACATGTAAAAAAACTAGCGTACACCATCTTGATCCGTCCGAAACTCGAATATGCATCTGCCATTTGGGATCCTCATCAGAATAATATCATCAGTAACATCGAAGCCCTGCAAAACCGTGCTGCGCGATTGATCTTTTCTGGTTGTTCATGTTACACCAGCGTCACCTCATTGAAGTCTGAATCCTAGTTAGATAACTTAGACGGGAAATTTCCACAATCACTTTTCCACAAGCTTTATAACTATTCTTCCCTCCATGATGAATTCTTTCCGCCACCTCCAGTTATCTTTCCACGTCGCGATCGTCCTAACAAAGTTTAACACATTAACTGCCAGTCATCCCATTATGCTTATTGTTTTTTACCGCGCTCAATAACCGAATGGAACGCTTTATCATCAGACATTGCCCCAGAATCTGACCTAAGTAAGTTCCAACACCTTATTCACTTATATTTCAACAACTAAAAAGGTTTTTTTTTCAGCGTTCATTCTTCCGCCTTGTCTTATTTTAATTTTAAATTTTTGATTTGTATTTCAGCGCTCTTTTTCCGGTGTCGTCTTTTTCTTGCGGTGCTCTTATTTATTTCTCAAATTTCATTTCATTTTATTTCATGTACTGAAAGGACAGGAGGGGGCGAGAGGAAAAAGCTGCCTTACGGGCAGCTTGACAAGCTCGCACCCCCTATCACATATGGACAAGGGAAGACCCAGTGCATGAGTGAAACAGTAGAAATTTTATAATTTGTAATCCCATTAGAGTAATTAGATAACAATTACTACCAAAACACATGACAACTCTATAAATACTGTAATAACATGCAATTTTTACAAACCAGAAAGTGGCAATTTTCCATTGCCGTGTAAAAAATGCCGGCATAGAACACACCACTTTCACACACACATTTACGTATTGTTACGAAGAAGAGGGCAGTGGCGCGGGGCGGAGCGCTCGCGCTAGGCCCACAGCCATTAAATCATATTATCATATCATCATGTCGTCGTTTTTCTAGGTTTGCTGGAGATGCGGGGTCTTCTTCGTAACAATATTAACATTAACACATTAACACATATACATTTTACACATTATGCACACACATACATCAGAATTCATATACCATAAATAAAATCAACTGTACAAGACCTCAAGACTGTACAATGTTCATGCATTGTATGGTCTTTATTAAGATTATTAATAGTCTTGGAATTACATTACAGAACATTTGCATTACATAGTTCATTCGTGATGAGGGAACTTCCCAGTGTTCTGTGTGTCGAGTGTGATATGGGTGAAGGTTGTGACCTTTGTTTGCTAACTGTGAGAGGAAGTTACTTTATTTTTTATCTTTCACTAGGGCCTTGCATAAACAGACATCATATTAGTTTTCTATGTTTACTAAGTTAAGTTCTTTATGAAGTGCAATAGATGAACATATTGGAGGTGAGTTTGTATTAATTCTTACAATTTTCTTTTGAACGTGACCAAGTTTTGCAATATTTTTACATGTACCATTTCCCTACACGAGAAACCAGTAACGTACAGTGGACAGGAAAAGTGTGGTTTAGCAAGTGTGATGTTAAGCGGAAGTACGTCGCAATGGAGATAATGGAAACCTATGGTGCGAGCTAGTTTAGTTGTGATGAAGTCGAATTGCAAGTCCCACAGCATGTGCTCCGAAAATATAATTCCTAGAGTTTTGAAGTTACTCACGATATCTATGGGTTTTCTATTTAAGGAGAGATAATGGCCTTGTTCCAGTTTTTGCCTTTTGATCTGAAAACTACAGGTTTTGTTTTCTTAATATTAATGGTTAGTCCATTACTAAAAGACCAATCAGTTAACTTAGATAAAACTTGGTTACCACAGTGGAAAATAGCGTCAATATCACTATCTGCAATAAATAAGCTGGTATCGTCGGCGTAGATTATATATCTTAAAGACTGATCAATTTGTGTAATATCATTTATGAAAATGTTTAAAAGAAAAGGCCCCAAAATACTGCCTTGTGGTGCACCAAATATTTTTGTCGATGAAACCCAGTTATTTAGAGACCCGTACTGTTTACGGCTCTCAAAGTAAGACTCCATCATATTGAATGCGACACCACGTATACCAAACAATTCTTTTTCAAAAGTAAGTTGCGATTTAAGGAATCAAAGGCTTTACTGAAATCCACAAATATTCCTAACACAAATATATTTTGTTCAAAATTTTCTAGGGTGTATTCTTTTATTATGTAATAGGGCAAGTTCAGTTGAGCGATGTTTTCTAAATCCAAATTCCAAGTCGAATGATAAACTGTGTTTGTAAATGACGCAAAGCGAGAAAGGAGAAGACTCTCTAAAACTGTTGAGAAAATTGGAAATATTGAAATAAGCCGGTAGTTGTCTAGGTTGTTCTAATCACTTTTCTTATAAAGGATATTGACTCTAGAAATCTAACTCACGATGAAAGACGCCAGCATTAAAACAAAGATTAAATACATGAGTTAAAGGTCTGGCAATAATGTCCACAACAAATTTCACTGCTGGAACTTGGATATCAAAAACATCAAGAGAAGTAGTGTTTTTTAATTTCAAAAGTACTCTTTGAACCTCAGATTCTGTTACAGGGTTTAAGAAAATTGATTGCGCACACTTATTAGTCACGTAGTGTGCATTGTCGTCAACGACTAATGAAAAAGGCAGATTGACTAAGTAGTTAATGAAAGTACTTGCCATTTACTTTCCAGTTACAATTTTTCCACCAATATTTAGCTCATTGACTGGAATTTGGGACTTTCCGGTTCCGAAGAGTGTATTTATCTTTTTCCATGTTGCTGCTGAGTCCGAACCTGTCATAAATACACTGTTTTTTGTCCTGGCGAGCTTAATTTCCTTGTTAAATCGATTACGGTACAGTTTGAATTCTTTTAATCGCTCAGCATCGCGCTCTGTAAGAAATTTAGCGTACAGAGAGTACTTAACTTTAAATTTCTTCAGAAGATCTTTATTAATCCACGGCTTTCTAATTCTCCGTGACTTTTTGTATTCTTTCTTCGGAAAATGCTTTGCGTATATTGTTGTGAATAGTGAAAGAAATCTGTCAGAGGAGTCATTAGGATTTTTCGTGCTAAATAAATTTCTCCAGGACAAGTTTAGTATTTCTTCCCGAAAGTTATCGAGCTTTTGAGGTGACATACTTTGTGCGAACATTGGAGATTTCGATTCAGCACAGTGATCCAGAATAGCCATGAATACTGGAAGTTGATCACTGAGATCACAGATTTGCGGTGGTTAACCTAGTAAGAAAGATATCAATTAATGTTTCAGATTCAGCAGTTACCCTCGTAGGCATACTAATAGCGTTAATTAGGCTGAAACTTTCGAAAACCCATTTTGTTTCATTTGCCATTGATGAATCGCCGCCGCGGTGGCTCAGCGGCTATGGTGCTCGGCTGCTGACCCAAAAGACGCGGGTTCGATCCCGGCCGCGGCGGCTAGAATTTCTTTGGAGGAGAAATTCTAGAGGCCCGTGCACTGTGCGATGTCAGTGCACGTTAAAGAACACCAGGTGGTCGAAATTTCCGGAGCCCTTCACTACGGCGTCTCTCATAGCCTTAGTCGCTTTGGGACGTTAAACCCCGCAAAACCAAACCAAACCAGCCATTGATGAATCAACGAGCATATCTATATTAATATCACCGCCACAGACTACTTTTATTTATTCATTCTGCCGTACTCAAAAATATATTCAAGCTTCTTGAGAAAGATTGCAATACTAGAGCTTGGATGATGGTAAACTACCGAGACAAGATAACCGTTCAAATAAACAGGTAGTATTTCACAGTCGGTGTCACTACGGGCGAGGGCTTCGATAATGTCGCATCTGTATGTGATTTTCACTAATAATGATACACCGCCTCCACGCCGCATTGGATGATTTAGGCAGAAAACGTTGTAGCCTGGCAGAGTAAAAACATCTTCTTTTGTACACCATGTTTCGCTGAGCATGATCACACCAAAGTTAAAGCCTAGCTGGCCAAAAAAATACTTGCAGGCTCCGTGGTGGCTCAGTGGTTATGGTGCTCGGCTGTTGACGCGAAAGACGCGGGTTAGATCCCGGCCGCGGCGGTTGAATTTCTTTGGAGGAGAAATTCTAGAGGCCCATGTACTGTGCGATGTCAGTGCACGTTAAAGAACCCCAGGTGGTCGAAATTTCCGGAGCCTTCCACTACGGCGTCTCTCATAGCCTTAGTCGCTTTGGGACGTTAAACCACATAAACAAAACCAAACCAACCAAAAAATACTTGCAATGGTACATGCTTATTCTTTGCTGATTGTGCATTTATATGAATCAAATTGATGCCAGATAAATATTCTTTTCCGGGTGCTCACTTAAGTCGCTAGGAATAGCGTACATAAAAGCAAAGACCGCAGCCTGCCGAAGTTTTTGTCTCCTAAGCAATAGCTGTCAAATCGTCCTTTGACCACACATCCAGAGCCGAGTCTCCTTCGATACGCCTGACAAGAATTTTACCGCTGCTATGCCAAACAAATTTGCAGTTTTTTTTTTCTTTCGCGCATTGCTTCGTCAGCCACAGTAGTGAACGTGTTTTTTTGGTTAGGTTTGCCTGAATGTACGTCGATGAATTCTCCTCCTTTAGTTGCTTGCGTTTTTCGAGCCACCGTTCACTCAGTTTGTTGGCGAAGCGAACAATTGCCCCTGGGGCTTTTGAGGGCTTTTGAGGGCAGACGATGCATTGCAACGACATCACTGTCATTCATTTCGGGGAGGCCAAGCGAGGCAGCAAGTTTGTTAACTTTAAGACGAAGATCTTTGTGTTGTCTTCTGTATGCCATGAATCTCGAGATTCAGCTCTCTGTTTTGCATTCCAGTCCATCGACGTCTTTCTTTATGCTTTTTATTTGTTCAGTGTCCCGTTCTTTTCAAGTGTGTCAACACGCTCTTGGACTACATTCATGTCTCTTTCTTGTTGTGCCATTCTAGCCAACACCGCGTCGTACTTATCAGATAGGAACTGCATGCTTTTCTCGAAGGCACTGACGGTGTCTTTCGTGCTCTTTACGTCGGCTTGCAGTTGGGCTATCGCAAAGATGTTCTTGTTATCTTCTGCGGTTTTTTGTTTACCTCCTCGGCATTGCGGACAACGCAACAGCCTTCGAGTTGCTTCACCTTTTGATTTTGCTACTATGTGCATTGTTGACTCTTTTTGTGGATGCCTACTTTTTATTAATATTTCGTGATTTATTATTTGTTTTAGTGCAATATTTTAGCCTTGTACCAGTGCTTTCTACTTGCCCCGCTCCCCCATGTAATACCCTCATATGAGGGCCTTTGGGGGTATTTTGAATAAATAAATAAATAAGTGTCGTGTACTCCATGTTGGAATTAGGGAACAATAAGCACAAGGGTCCAGTCTGAGTTTAATGTTAATTAGTAATGAAAAAAATCTGAACGAAAATTTCGTCTCCTTATCTGTAGTTGTTCAGTACCGTTAGCATGCATAAAATCTGAGGGGGAGTCAGTGGGTAGAAATGTTGAATATATGAAGGTAATTGCGTTCTTTTGAATGCTCTCGACCTCTCTTATGTTAGACTTTGTGTACGGGTCCCAAATTATGCAAGCATCTTCGAGCTGGGGTCTAATTAGTGTTTTTACCTAAGAGCTTAATGTTAGTGGGGGCGTTTCAAAGCTTATGCCTTGGATAACAGAGCTTACGGAATGCGAGTGAACAGATGTTATCTATATGAGAGTTCCAAGAGAGGTTATTAGTAAGTGTTACACCCAAGTACTTTACGGACGCCACTTGTTGCAATGGTTGCAGTGTAGCGTGAAGGTTCGTTCTAGTGCGGTATTGTGGAACTTTTTTGTTTTTAATTACTTTTGGATTTGTAGTTTGGTTGCTGAAAATAAGTATTTTTGTTAATTCCGGTCATGTTGTTATAGTAACTTCAAGCAAAATTTGCTTCGTGGCGAGGACAGCGCTTCCCATTCCAACTTCCTTTTCATTTCACTACAGCTCTTCCCTCGCTTGTACCGTCGCATAGCGAACCTTGCTGCTCTGTTCTGTGCTCTTTTTACTTCATCAATCAAGGTTTTCTGGTCAGGATTCTAAACACAACACGCACATTCCAGTACCGGTCGCACGTGTGAAATATGCGCAGTGTTCTTCAGGAAAAGGGGTGAGGATTTCAGATTTTGCTGAATGAAATTTAGTGCTCTGGCAGGCTTTAAAACAACATTACTGATATGGGCATGCCAGGAACAATCAGATGGAAAAGTTACTACCAAATATTTGTACACAGCTGACTTGTTAGTAATCTGTCTTCAAAAAATAGGAACTGTCTGTTTTTTTTCTTCGTGAAGGACAGATGGGTACATTTTTTGCATTCGGTATCATTTTCCACCTCTCACGCCATGAGAAAATTTTACTAAGGTCAGTTTGTAAATCGATAGAATCCTGTTCATTTTTATTCGTTTTGTACACGACACAGTCGTCAGCGAACAAACGCAGACGTGAGGGTATCCGGGCACTAATATCGTTGATATAAACTAAAAATATTAGCGGTCCTAAAACCGAGCCTTGAGGGACTCCCGATGTTACTTCAACCCAAAGGGAAGTACCACCGTTTAGAATAAAAAATTCTCAACGCTACGATACGTAATTGGTAGTCTAGTTGCCCACTTCTCTGTTAATATTTGCCAGCTAAAGTTTCTGAAGGAGAAATGGGCGACAAACCGTGTCGAGGGACTTTTCAAAATCTAAAAAAACAGTCTGTTTGCCCGTTTTTGTTCACCTCAGATGAGATGGTCGTGATTAAATTCAATCAATTGTTTAGTACAAGATAGCCTTTACGAAACCATTGTTGCTCTTAAATTAATAGGCCGTGCTCTACCAAATGTTTCATTATTTCCTCCGATAAAATATGCTCTAGTATTTTGCAGGAAATTGATGGTAAGGATATAGGCCGATAGTTGCTTACGTCTTTTTTAAGCATGAAATGCTTTGAGATCCCATTGCCGGCAGTGTGGTGACGTCCCGCCGAGACCGAGATAAAACATCCGGGCACTGAATTCCACTCACCCGAGCACTGAAATGAGAGACTACGGGCACCGCAAGAGATTTAACGAGATTCTCTAAGAGAGAGGGCCGCTTATAGCAAGAGGGGACCTCCAGGGCGAGAAGGGATTTGGGCGGAAAAAACTGCTTCCGCGCCGTCCCCAAGGATGGCGCTGCGGTCCCACACTCACGCATGTAAAAGACCGGCCGCTGGGCCTTCAGCTAATGACGGTTCCCCCTTTGGCAGGCAAATGTATACACGCTCGCGGAGTATTCGAACGCGCTGCACATACATTCTTGTCAGCCCTGCGTCTCGTCGTGTCTGCGTACGCTTCTGCATCGTCCTGCATTTCAGTGCAGCCACCGTCACAGCTGCTTAAGCCGAGCAATGGAGCCTGATGAAAGGAGACTTAGGAAGCGTCTTGCGGAAAGCGATCGCTTTGCGAGTGATGCGCCACAGCACAAGACCGCTCGCCCCTGCCGACAACGCCATGATTATGCTGCCGCTCCCGAAAGCGATAAGGCCGCCATGGTTCGCGGCAGCCTACCTAAGCCAGCTCTATTGCAGGCGATCGCTTAGAAGCAATAAGAGGAGTGTGGTGTGTTG
Organism: Amblyomma mixtum; assembly: GCF_055824585.1. Classification (NCBI taxonomy): domain Eukaryota; kingdom Metazoa; phylum Arthropoda; class Arachnida; order Ixodida; family Ixodidae; genus Amblyomma; species Amblyomma mixtum. Next base: position 50,893,986 of record NC_143021.1, on the reverse strand, counting down.
AACACTAGACCCATTTCAAGATTTTGACTAGTACCATCTACAACCAATGTGTTATACACGTAAACATTTCATGCTTACTCTGCTCTCGGTTACGGACGAGGCAGAGATTTTTTTAACCCCCCTTGTGAATCCGGACTGCAGGTGCCAATTTCCTGTTATCGGGTATCACGACAGTAGAGATATTTGGTGCATATGAGATAACGATAAGAGGTGACTGACCATGCACAGCGCTTCAACAGGCGGGGAGAAATACCATCTGGACCGAGTGGCTTCGTTTCATTTATCATTTTTGGCAACGGTTCTATTCCACTCGCACTAAGCTTGACAGGGGGCAATTAATGGCGCAGCACTCACACATGTATCCATAAAAATTATTTTCGGGAAAAGTGCACAATGAAAATAATAAGTTGCCTTAGCTTATCATCGGAGATGATTTCATTATTATGAACGATTTCATTTATTCCAGACGATTCAGATCCAAATCCTTTCACATATTTCGAGAAAAACTTGGGATTCGTTTTCATATTGTCATTGAGCCAACTGAAGTACCATTCCTTCGCACTGTGTGCTTTACTTTTACTCTTTAGTTACGTGAGTTAACGTTCTGAACTGATAATTACTGTGTTCTTTTGAATGTCAGTTATGCTCATCTTCTCTTCTTTATTAGTCTCAAGATATTTGGTGTCACCCATGGCTTCATGCACCTTTTTCAGCCTAACTGAATGAATGCACGGCACATACTTTTCCGTCAGTTCTATCATTTTTCTTTTAAAAAAATGGCCACTGTTGCACAAAAGTATTACCGTAAAAGGCAGTCGAAAGCTGGCAAATAATCAAGTTCGCGAGAAGTGGCGGAATAATCACGCTTATCAAAAAATATTCCCTAATTTGCATATCTTCATTCGCTTGATCTCAAGTTTAATGCTAGCTACGACAGCGAGTGGTCATTTATTCCTAGGATGCAAGTGACAGAATCTACCAAATCAGGCGAGTTACAAAGCAACAGGCCCAAAATGCAGTTATTGCGTGTAGGTGTACTCACGTATTGAGTGAAGCCGAAGGTGTCAACAAAGTTTTTCATCTCAAAATTTTTGCAGCAGCCAGTCAGTTGTACAGGTTCCATTAGACCAGTTCAAGTCCAGTGGTTTTAAATCTCAGGCAAGAATTATCTGATCCGATGTTTTAGAGACAATCCCGTATAGACGTTGCAACGTAGTTGCACATGAATTTGGAGGGCAACATGATCCAGCAAAAAATGTTGTATTATCAGCAAAACTCACTATGTACCATATTGATTCCATGTTATCGAATCCAATATCCAACAAAGTTGACCGTAAAAAGAATGAACTAAGAAAGATACCACCACCTGTTCGTGGCCTGTCATTCCGATGAGCGGTAAAGGGATTAGGAAACACCTCACTGTCATTGATGGTCGGGGATCAGCCGCGATTTTGTTCCAAACACAATATCAGCCTCTAGTGATTCAATGAGGCCCGCGAATTCGTCTACTTTGTTCACAATGCTTCTGCAGTTTGCGACAACAGCCGTTAGATTGTGAGGCAACTGCCTTTTTGCTAGCAGGGTGTCAATTTTTTAGGACTGAAGCCACTTCCTCTTTTTCTTTGTCCCAAGTGAAGGCCTATTAGTAACGACAAGCCTCGCCGCGCGGCCGCCAGCACGCCTGTTTCAACTCTATATGGCTGCGAGCAACTTGAGTGTGACGACCCAGGTGACAGCTGATTCCAATTACCGAGTTTGCCCGGTCGTAGCGCAGGACCGAAACGAAGGGGCTGAAGTTTAAGCAAACCCAGACCGCCTTTTTGGAGTGTCTGCATGTGTCGAACGCCGTCGCCGGCGCCGCGGGTAGACGGACGTCACCTTCCCCAATTGCCGTGACCGTGCCGGGGAACAAAGGGCCTCGTTTGCAATGGCTCTTTGGCGAGCCAAGCACCGCGACGAGCTGGCGGCATCATCCCCAACCCTCGTGAACATCTCCAAGTACGAGGGACCACTTTCCAGCCTTTTCGTGACCTCGCGTTGCGGCCTCCAGCGTGGGGTGTCATTTGATGAACAGATGTAGGTGACCCGCGGGAGCCTTCGGCTGGCCGGAAACCATCACCTACCGCAGGCGACGCTACCTTCACGGCAACCTTCTTTCCCTCAGACTCAACATGTGACGGGGGCGTGAACACTCCGGCGTGGGCGTCCTCAACCTAGGGACTTTAGGGAACGAGAAGGATATAAGTCGACAACTAATGCGGCAGAATCGTCTCACTTCTAATCACTTTGATGTAAAAATGTGATCAAACCCAGTCTCCAGTCTCCAGTCTCCAGTCTCCAGTCTCCAGTCTCCAGTCTCCAGACCTGCTGGTCAACTTCTTCGAGGCGGCGGAGCCACCGTTCCGTCCCGACGCACGCTTCGCTGCACTACTACGAGAGCTTCATGTATGATAACCGAGACGATTTTTCTTTTGGTGGTGTGTTTTGTTCCCGCTGGCTGGCTCCATTCCGAGAAACAGAAGGCAAATGACGAGTATGTTTGTGTATGTGTGTGTATTCCTGCCTCGATTCGTCAGCGTAGTCCCACTTCCTGAGGGGAAGATGCTGTGCCTTATCTCAGTCACGTGGATCTCGCTGGAAGTACTGTGAGCCCCCCTAAATACACGGCCACAGGCGACGGTTCCGTCACGAGGGGGGAATCAGCGATGAGCTGAGGGGTTAAGAAGAGATGTTGGCGGGAATCTAAGGGTTCTCGCCAGGAGCTTTTCTGTTGTTGCTCTCCCTTTGTTCTATTCTCTCATGACTGTATCATCTATGTTAATCTCATATGTATAAAGTTTTTTTTTGTTTCTCCAACGAAAGTCGTCGTCATTGTGGGATAACTTTAAAAACTATACGGATTCGCTATTATTTGACAACAATGAAGAAACAACTACATTCTTTTAGGAGAACAAAACAGGATTATATTCTGAACTGAAATACATAGTACGTCCGAAGTGGACGGAATACAGTGAGCTTCTGCCTTGGGCGGTTGGGCCGAGCACTCGACGCTTGGCCGCTGGCTTTCCCCTTTCCCTCTCATGGTCGGCGACTCGACGCTTGGGAGCAGTCTTCTTTCCCGGTTGGGGTCGGCGCGCAAGCCTCTTCAGCTCCGGGCCCCCCTGTGGTGGAGCCGCGGCCTTACAATTTATGGACGCGCCTGTCACAGTCGAGTGGCGTCGAGGGGCATTCTTCCAGGACCGCGTTTTCGTTTCTCCGTGTAACGGGATACGTTGTTTTTGTCGTCGAGGCCCCACTTCGGCTCCGCGCCTTCTCGGAATGCTGCAGTTTGGCTGCAAACACGGACATGCTACCGTAGCTGCGCCTGGCTTTCTCGTCCGGTTCCACTACAGTCATCATCCTTCGCGCTAATGCCAATCAGAACACCGGTTCGTAACGGCAACGAGACGGCCTGACCTCGCTATGCGAGAAGCGAGAACGGTAAGCGAGAAGGAAAGAAAAAACCTCTACTGAAAGGAAAGTGTTAATAAAGAGAAAATGCCAAGAAAATTCGTCTACTGGCCAGTTTTGGCCAGTAGACGAGCAGCGCTGTGTGTGTCTCGTGCACTTTCTTGACCCTGTGTAGCTTGCGCTGTTCTGCCTTCGGTTGGGTTTTGACGAATGGGTAAGGAACAACCCTGAAACGCATGAAAAAATGAGACATAAGCACCAGAATAGCAACAATGGGAATCTGTAATGGCTTCGCATTCCACTCTTAAAACGCGTTAAGTGCCCTTCACGGTTTTTTTTTTTGTTATAGTTTAGGACCATCATCTGGGGCAGACTTGCCTGTATGATGGAGAGTCACTTATCCTAGCAGATGCCAGGGTTCTTCTGCGTTAATGACGCTGTCGCCGCCAGCAGAGGTTGGGAGTCATCCTCCAAAACATTGCCCCACTAACAGAGGTAGCCACCTTAAAGTGGTAACTGCCAGATGCTCTCTGACCGTGCTCGTGTCGGCTTATCAAATATTTCGATGATATCTTGAGATGGAGGATGATGGCACCATTGAGGTAGACAAATATGTTGAAAAAAATGGGGAGGTATGATGAACTGTATGTTCATGGAAGCACATGAAAACAGATACACAGAAGACAGCTCCAACCAAATGAAAGACGATAAACTTGCCGGTTGACCCTGAGATGGGGATAGAGAAAAGAGGTTGTGCCATGCGGTTTTCCAGAGGCTCGTCTTTAAAGGGGTAGAGACATCAAATTCCAAGGTTGTACAAAAGACTGCCATACGTTTCCTTTGTATGTGAGGACCATAAGAGCGAAGTATTAAATTTAAGGGAGGTCTAGAACATATTTTAATTTCATTTTAAAGTTTGTGAAAATGCTCACTCTTGAAGTCTGAGCCATCGCTAATGCATCAATGTGACGTAGGAACAGAGAAGAAAACACAAGCAAGTATTTCCTACGTCATTGCACAGTTTTCTGACGTACGGGAACAAGTTTTGCGGTTTCGCGGCCTAGCAACCTTGGTTACGAGTGCGCACGAGTCTTTTTTTTTTTCTGCACGCTCGCGAGTGCGGGTGCTTTACGCCCGGCGTTGTCGCAGGCGACGTCGTTGCCGGAAGATCCACTTTTGCAGAGGCATATTGCCCGTGCTCTAATGTAGGAAGCATTCTCTAGTATCATGGATGTTATGTATTTTCTTGTGCGAACGTGAAGTACGCCGAGCATGCCGGCCGGCCGGCCAGCCTGGATCCCGTCTGCCGGCGTCATAAAAAGGAGCTAAAGTGTGTTCTTGACGTAAATAATAAACCCTGGGAAAGAAATGTGAAAAATGTGTCATTTTTGAGGATCGCTGACGAATACTGAGCTGCTGGCAAAGGTAACGACTGTGATACGAGCAAACTTTTTGCCTCAACCGCCTCGCAGCTGCCGCTGGCTCGACGTTGCGGTCCGGCTCGCCTGGCGCCCGCTCGCTTCGCTGCTGAAGACGTCGTGGAGATTTACCATACTATTATTTTATTGTGAGATGATGCTGTTGACAGTAAAGCGATGTGTAGAGTAGGCCTTTTATTATAGCGCAGGCGACTTCCGAAGCGCCGGCCGCTGCGACTTCGATGCGGAAGAGGCTATAGACCTTATGCAAAATTGCTGCCATCTATCGGAGAAAAGAAGAACCAGTGGCAAGCCGCCATGTTGGAGGATGACTGAAGCTCGTTCCGCCTCTGCTCTATGGATTTAGGCGTGCCCTGCGTTAGCTTCCTTACTGCTGTGCTGGCTCGAAAATCTTATTTCCTGTCACTTGAGCCTGTAAACATGACTGAATGGTCAGTCGACCTGTTTCTGCTGCCCAAGTTTCCAAGTGACTTCGCAGACACTTACTACGCGTCCAATACTCTTTCCGAACGCCACCGGGTACGGAGCTACAAGTTTTTCATGGAGTCCAACGTCGGTTTGCCGTTCCTGAACACAAAGAAATATACGAAACAAGTGTAATTTTCCTTTACGGCTAAAAATGTGCGCATTTCTGTCAAGTTTGAGACAGTTTTTATTTGGTTCGATACTTTTTGCGAACAGGCTTGCCGCTTGAATTGCTGTTGTGGTAGCATTTTCTGTGTGTTGCGTCGGCGCCGAAAGCAAACGATAGTAAACCTCACGCTCATGTTGGTAGTGTCGAAAAAAGTGACCTCTCGAACTCCGACACTACTCATTTTCCTTGAAAAGTTCATACAGCATTTGTTTGTTTGCCCTAGTGCTCTAGTGCCCTAGAGCCCCTAATTTGCCCTAGTGCCCTAGACAGAGAAAGAAAACATTTTATTATTATTACACCCCTAGTTACCCGCACGACCCCACTACACAAGTGTTTGCCAATCTTGGACTATCGCCGTTAAAAACAGGTAGCTCGTGAATGCAGCAGTGTTTACGGTTTTACCATGACGAGCAAGCAGTTGTGCACTGAGATTTTTGGAGGATTCTACGCGCGTTATGCATTCCCGTTACTAGTTGGAACTATGGTACATCTTGAGCGGCTTCCCTTACGGTCCTTTTCATTTTTACACAACACACGACTTCGTGGAAACCGGCCGGTTAAGTGAAATCGTTACATGCATGCATACAAGCCGTCGCTCCACAAAATAGGCACCTTTCCCTGGTCAAACAGAAACGACTGACTGACTTGCAGAGCGCAAACGTTCCGTGTCACAGGCACTTGACCCTTGCTAGTGTTTCCGTCGGAACAGATATTCGCACTAAAAACTAACGCGTGTAACCGCTGCGGCAGATAACGCTAGGAGCGACGGTTCCCACAAAGCGTGACCCGTACCACTGAACAGCTGATCACGATTACTCTCTTGCGAGGCCGATAATCGCAGCACTTCACGGGCAATCGCAGGAGAAAAACAGATTTTGTGTGATATTTTCTTCGTGCCTAAAAAGCTTATTTCTAATTTCATTTGCTACATGGAGATAACGAAATGTATTGCGCGATGTCTCGACATGTCGCGACGATTCTGCAACATTTCTGCCGCGGGTGTCGGGGATCGCAGTCCAAAAAATAGAAATGCGCTCAAATCAAGCCCTCTTGCCTTTTTTCCCTAGGCGTCTTTGTGACCCTTCTGCGTACAGAAAGGCACTAAGCAATATGTGGGCATACTGAGGACGGTGAAACTCGAGCGCGCGCGACGAGCGTGCACCAGTACGCGCTGTGAATCCGGCGGCTATCCTCCAACATGGCGGATCGCGCGCGGCGACCGCTAGATGGCAGTGCATTTCGCATAAGGTCTATAGGCCTAGCGACGACCACGGCAACCAGGCAGCAGAAGAGCTCGTCGCCCGGAGCGCCCGCGAGCGATGCCGTTGCCGAAAGCTCGAAACATAAGCAGGCATGCTTTGTCGCTGCTCGAGCAGTCTTTTTGAGGGACTGCTGTACGGCGGCGAAGTGCGACACCGGTTGCGGGTGGAGCTTGGGTAGAGCGGCGCAGCGATGCTCACCGCTCCGTGTCACTGCTTGCAGTGGGGCGGCAGTTCGCGCAAGCGACGATCAGTGCGGCGCGTCGGCCAAGTGGACATATGGCTTGATGAATGTTGCTGCGCGTGCATTATTTGTCTAAATAATGATTGCACTTCGCGCTCTGAGCTCGCTACTTGTTTTTGGTCTGCGAATGTTTTCGCTCGGCCACCGATATGCCCAAGGCACGTCGGCCAACGGGTCTCGTTTTGGTCGGCGGCGTTGTCACACTAGGACGACGCTTGGTCGTTGGGGCGTCGTCGTCGTCGTCGTCGGTGCAGTGTGACTGGCTAGTCGGGGAACGACCAGGTTGTCCGACGCGACCGTCGGCGTCGCTGTCGCGTCGACCTCGGGGTCCCGTCGGCCTAGTGTGAACGCGCCTGAACTGCGCGCTGGTCCCAGGCTGCCCTAGTAGTCGCTAGGCCTAGGTGTCTCGCTTCCGCAGTTGACGGCGCTTTGGAAGTCGACTGTGCTATAATAAAAGGCCTACTCTTCACATCGCTTTAGTGCGAACTCGTCCCATAATAGAACATAAGTTCGATTTCCACGACGCCTTCATCAACGGAGCTAGCAGACGAGCAGCGCGCACGAAGAAGCAGCGTCGAGCTGTCGGGATGGGACAACGTCGGCGTGAGGTCGGCGCTGTTGTCGGCAGAGTGTGACACACGGGTCGGCCGACGGCTGCTATCTCGGCGACGCGACGGCGATGCGCTCGTCAGGCGACGACCGGTGCTCGGTCGGCGTCTGCGGAGTGTGACAGACGCGCCGACGGCACGAAAATCGCTGCCGCCGACCATCGCCAGACTGAAATCGGCCGATCGTCGGCGTAGTGTGAACGCGCCTTTACCATTTGACGTTGCCTACACGCTCGGCGTTCGCTGGCACAATCTGAGCTGCGTCGAGCCTGACGCCTGCCTCCTCTTCGGAATCGCTGGCCAGCGGATCAAAAATGAAGTGGTTGTCGGGGTTCGAACCGCGGCGTCTTCTTCCTCGTCTGCGTCATCCCGCGATTCCTCATAATCGGTGTCTTCGCCGAAATAAAACTCTTCTTTCCGACACGGAGCTGTTCGACTTGCCCTCTGCCCGGCTCTCCGTGTTTACGCGCACCACGTGCGTGTCAAGCAGACGACATGCCTACACGACGTCACGGCTTTCCGGACCCACGTGACAACGCATTGTCTGGTTTTTGACGTCATGAAAGAGCCTGGCAAAACCTGGCAACTACGAACCGAAACCGAAACTGCTGGGTACAAATAATACGATTATTAATTATATAATGCGAGTTCATGCTTCTAAGATGGTGTTCCATGTTCACTGAATCGCTACGCATTATTTACAACCCAGAGATACAACACAAAAATTTGGTGTCTCTACCCCTTTAAAAAAAAACTGCAGATCGGTGTTCAACAGAATGGCTGGGCTTGGCTGGTTATCATCAGGAGCCCAGGAGTTTCCTCCGTGGGCTACGCATGAACGCGCCGATTACCTGTGATACCACTGTGGCCAAGGACGTGGGCAGGCTTAAGTTGGACGATGTTGCACGGAAGAGCACTTTCTCAGACATGTGCTACCGTAATATACGCGTGAAGTTGACACACCGGCGGTAGCCCATTAAGACGTCAGCGAATCGCGTGACGAAGTTTCCTTAGCACAGGCAGGTAGGAGCAGTGGTATGACGAATTGGTGCGCGAAACAGAAATCATTTCCAGGTCAGTAACTGTATGTAGTTTCCTGCGAATGATGCGTATAAAAGACGGTGAGAGCCTTGAGCACTGGTAAGGAGGACAGAGGCGCAGCGCTTTCTGAAAGAACAGCACAACTTTTTCTACTTGCCACGGAATATCTGTCGATTTTGGTGTGCAAGCGAAGTTCTAAAAAACCACGGCGACTTCGTACATTCACCGTGTTAGCGCCTGTCTTATTTCACACAATTCTACGTTCTACAGGTTGGTGGTTATACGAGTACACTTCTTAGTGATTGTCGAGGTATTGTGGTCCTGCCGTGCACCCACCGTTGTTTTCCCTTGGCGCCGGCGTGGCGACGAAGGCGGCGGAAAGGAGCCACCCATTCATGTCTTTCTCCCACAATGGGACACGACCCCAGCGAGGGGATCATCCCTTCTGCTGGCGTGACAAGGAGTGTTGACCAGCCGTCTTGTCTGAGGGTACCGAGGGAGGAGCAAAGCACCTTCCCCGAACCGAGTAATAAAGGCCTGCAATCCCCTCCGAGAGCTCCGAGAATATTCCAAAGGCTGATACACCGTGTAATCGGGGACGCCAGATGGCATTGCATTGAGACCGCATTGACTTATTGCATGAGTCACCGCATTGAGAAACGCCGAGAAATCGTCCCGATGATGGCAGGGGGAAAGTGTGCTGGCTGCCGGACCGTGACTGTTGTGGGGAGCTGAGGACAGTCCGGAGGAAACAGGCAATTGAACAGGTTAGGTGGCGTGTCTGCGGGCATTCAGGGCCGAATTACCTGGCCGAAGCAGGCGTTCCATCGCAGAAAGCCCGCAGCCTTCGTACCATTGCCGCCGCATCAACAGCTTCGTCACCTCGGCCCCCCTACGTGAACTGACTGCTGGATTTTTTCCTTTCTTGCCTATGTAACCATGTATATCCCTACCTTTATTGCATTGCACGCCTCTATTATTCTCATCTGTATTTGGATGAGTTTACTTTTGTGCTGACCGTGTCCTGCTTGTCGCGTTTTGTATAGTTCATTTTTGCATTCTTGTGTTTCTCCCTTTGAGCCTTCAACCCCTAGAATTCCTTCTCGATGACCAACGCACCGACACACGCGCAGTGCGCACGGGCTGACCGACTTTAATAAATAAATTTGGTCCAACGCTCCCTTTTAGGTCACAGGGAAGCGTAAAGCTGCCCCTGTGCCTCTGTGCTTGCACCAGGCAGCCGCTCGAAAAGCGGTATTTGTGATAATAATTGGCGTCCGCGACATGACCGGTCAGCCGCGTTTGGAGGCTGTGGCTGCGAAGGTACTCAACAAGAGGGTCAAGAGAGAGTCGTGCTAGTGGTCGGATGTTCGCTGTTTCCTGCGAATGATGGCGGAGGCCGAATTTGGAAAAAATGGTAGAGAAGGGCAGGAAGCTTTTGCTCCGAAGGTAAAGAACTATCCTCGAGGATTGAACAAGACTGGGCTAAGCGCCGAGAATAGAGGAATGCAGAGCGCGCTTGGCGCAAAGAAGAATGCGAACGCGAAAGTGGTATGAGAGATGAGGAGTGTGAGAATCAAAAAGTATAATCCAAAACAAGAGTGGCTTTGCTTGAAAGGGAAAAGGTGGCATTTGGTACGCGGGCCACGCAAGTTGCTCTGAAACGGACTTCAGGTCCAGGTTGGAAGATAGGGAGGATGTGCAAGGTAACAAAGTGAATCCGCAAAAAGCTATGACTCTTTTCAACGAACAGTGCATTGACCTCAATGCTTACATATGGCGTTTTGAGCGCGTATCACAAACCCAAAGTTGGCCACGGGAGCAACAGGACCAAGGCGCCGAGCGTGTTTAGTCGAATGTCCGCGCCAGATTGTATGAACTACAGTAAGTTAAAGCAAGCTATAATGCTGCGATTTCGGCGCACTAGGAAAGATTAAGAGAGAAGTTTAAGGGGGCATCGCCTATGAACGGGGAAACGTGCTCCCAGTTTGCGGCTGGACTCAGGAACTTCATCGAGCGGTGCAGTTGAGTTTGCCGGCTGCCGGGCAGTGTGCCCTTTTTGCCCTTTTATTGGTGCTCTCAAAAAAGAGGTAAAAAAAAATAAAAGAAAGAGAGAGGATGCCTGGACCAGCAATGCTTTGTCAGGCTTAACGCCAATTCAAAATAAATGAAAAATAACTACATGTTCCAAAGAAGAAAAAAAATTAAGCGAAAAACAGAGCATTAAAAAAACTCATAAGAAAAGAAAACAAAAGTCTCGTCATAATAAGTTAGACGCAGGCAGATAGCCAAAGCACAGCGTGCAGTCCGTGGAATAAATAAATAAGAGAAAACCCAAGTCACTGCAAAGTCACTGTCACCGTAAGAGTCAAAGAAAGCACTGAGCGCCGGCCACAAAATAAAAATCAGAAAAATAAAAACATAATCAAGACAAAAGAAAAAACCGAAGTCATAGTAACTCAGTCAAGAACACAGTCACAGTCACGCTGTCAAGACAGTCGCAGTCACACAGTCAAGGACGCAGTCACAGTCACAGTCAGGCCACGACAAAGCCACCTATGCTCAATAAAGGAGCACGGGGCGCTCCGCTGTGCAAAGCTTGGGGAAGAGAGATTAGAGGAAAGAGCGAAATCAGCGTGAATAATTTGGAATTGTACTACTTATGAGGTGAACCATTTGAAGGAGAAGAGCACAAGCAACAGGGTTTCGGAGAAGGGACGGGTAAACAGATGGTGTGATGTCCGATGAGCAAAGAGATTTTAAACGAGAAACTAAAGAAGCAGTAACGGAACAGTCCCGGAAGTAATGACGGATATTTTCACATAACAATCCACAGGAACAAGTTGAAGACGGAGACAGGGCAAATCTTTTAAAATAGAACGGAAATCTACCATGCCCAGTAAGTAAAGTTATTAGAGGATTCCTGGGTAGACGAATAAGGGGAATGTTAAGTGTATCAGGGATCCTGTTGAATAGTTCAGTGCCACCATTAATCTCGCGCCAAAAAATGCTCCATAAAAGAAGTGAATTATGATGCAAACGGGAACGAACGCAACGGCGTGAAAGGGTAGAAATATGTAAACTTCCAAACTGGCCGGCACTACCAGCAGCTTGGTCGGCTAACTCGTTTCCAAAGATTCCAGAATGACCCCGGATATGAAATAAAAGAAATGGGGCTAAAGAAGACAAAGATAGAGATATTTCTTAATTGCAATAATAGTCGGATTGTAAGAAGTAACTGAAGACAGCGCAGAAAGCAGAGATAGAGAATCAGTGTAAAAATGAACAGGCGTAGAGGGAGGGTTGTGACTAGCATAAACAGCAGAATGAAAGGCTACAAGCTCAGCGGCATAGGCGCTAGAGGGTGGTTCTAAAGAGAGACAATGTACATGGACAATATTTTGTGTTGAGCTAAGAACAACAAATGCTGCACCAGCTGAGCGAGGAGTGAAAGACCCATCAGTGTTCTTGAGAACTAAGTTGAACAAAAGAAAATTTAAATTTTAATGAGGGATGGTCTGACCAGGGATGAAATAAAAGTTGAATGTGAGAGATCATAAAAAGTATTGCCGTACACTACGGATTGACGTAACGTGAAAAGCAAAAACTCTTCGCATAACTGGTCCAGATAGATATGCAGAGGAAGAACGTTTGCAAGAACATGAAGAGCAGCGGTTCGCGTAGTATGATAGGCACCAGTAAGAGCCAGAAGGGGAATTCGTTCAAGCGATAAAACACGATCTCTTAACCGAGAAAGGGGGCAATGAAACCACCAAGCTGGGGCGGCATAGGTAATTGTAGGGAGAATAACCTGATGATAAATTTGGCGCATATGAGAAGGAGAAACACGAAAATGGAAATGGAACCAATTAAGGAGCTTGGTGGTAGATGCAAGAATTTTCCTTTGCAAATAATTAACATGGGGAATAAAGCTTAAATAAGAATCAAAGACAACACCTAATAATGTAATACTCGGTTCACAGTTGAGACTGTAAGTGTCTAGTCGAATAGTCGGCTTACGCTTGTGTAACGCCGGAGCTCCATTAAAAAACTAAACATGAGAACACTTTTTTGGGTTTAACTGAACGCGGGACGTTGTACACCAGTTTTGGATTAAAGTTAGAACATTTGAGCCCAGCGTTGACAGCTCGCGGCTAGTTTTGCCAGGGATGAGGACAATGGTTTCGTTATCTGCATATGCCTGAATGTGGATAGGTGAGGGCACAGGAAGGTTTCGGAGATCATATAGCAAAATGTTCCAAAGCAGTGGCGAAAGTGGTGAACCCTGCGGACTGCCGAGAGAAGAAGGCACAGAAAGAGTACAAGAAGGAGATTGATAGGTCAAATCGCGGTTATGAAGGAAAGACTTCAGAAGGGAATATAGATTTCGAGGGCAACGATGTTTTCGTAAAAAAATGTAAAACCAGAGGGTGCCAAACACTATCAAATGCTCCTCTGAAATCCAGAGAAATTAGAACCACAGGACTTTTTTGTTGTTTATAACTATGTAAGAACTCCCGCAAATGATATAGAGCCTGAACAGAACTGCGACCATGCGTGAAACCATACTGATTTCTATGAAGTAATTTATTTTGGCGCAGGAAGTAATACAGCCGACCATATAGTAAACGTTCGAGCACCTTACCGAAAGACGAATTAATACAGATCGGTCGGTAAGAATTTCGAAGGTGCTTTGGTCTATTCGGTTTGGGAATAAAAGTAATTCTGCCAATTCTCTATGTCTGCGGAAGGTAACCCAAGTGCAAGGCAGAATTAAAGAGGGAGACGAAAAACAAGGGGTGAGCGTTAAACAACGCGATAACAAAACGGGGAGAGATAAGATCAGCCCCTGGAGAAGACGACAAATCTAATGAATTGATGACAGCTTCGATCTCCGCAGCAGTGAACGGTAAATCTTGGACTGAGTTATTGTAAGGCTGCGCAGTAATGTCCCGAACATGAGTATGAAAAGGGAGATCACAGGAAGAATCATCTGTAGCGACGTGAGTACGAAGGAGCAACTGTATAGCGTCAGGAAGCGTTTCAGTATATGTGCCACCAGCGTACCGTAGAGGAGGGATAATGGAAGGGCACCTGAGCTTGCCAAAAGCATGTTTATGTGGCTTACCAAAGAGATATTTACGTGTATCTGTGGAGCAGATCTCTTTTATATAACTATCATGTGTGGTTCTGATGTTAGAGCGATACTTAGCAAGAGCTGTATAATAAATTGAGCGGTGAAGAATTCTCAGCTGTGGGTCTGAAATGCGTTGAAAACGGCGACGAAGAGCGCGCACACGGGACCTCTCCATGCTCAAATCAGCCGTCCACCAAATGGAACCCTCGGGAAAATGTGGTTTAACCAAACGCAAGTTTTTCTTGTAAAATGACATAAAGGTGCCGTTAAATTTTGAGAGGACATGATCAAGAGCACACGCCGAATGAAACTGATAATTGTAAAAAAATTTGAACCAACGCAGCGAAGTTAACTGGGCAATTAAGCGGCTGGAGCTGGCTCTGGTGAGCCGCTTGAACGGCGACAACGGTTGGGAAAGAAAAGAGTATGTAATAAATCTGTGTTCGGAAAGAGATAAATCAGGAATGACTTCCCAGGAGTAGCCCTTTGCAAGCAAACTAGGTGAAGCGAAACTAATGTCAATCCAACTGGAAGCGTATGGAGTTTCATAAGTTGGTAAAGAATCCGGATTATTCAGAAGAACCAGGGCATTACAAGCCGCAAAAGCTTCAACATGAGTTCCTCTAGCATCAGTGGTATTGCCACCCCATAAAATGTTTTTTGCATTAAAATCACCGCAAATGATTATTTTGTCAGTGGGTGAAGTCTGGATACAAGTGGTGAGCAAAGCCAGAGATACTGTGATATCCGCACGAGGCGGTACATATACTGCTACAAAAAGGAAGTGATCAGTCGATGTCGAACATAAGATGGAAACAACTTCAGGAGAAATTAAAGTAGGGAAGATATCAAAGGTAGGATTGTGTAGCAATATGACACACCGAGGGTTTCCGGAAGACAGGATTTTGTAAAAAGTGGAGGGAATTCCCACAAATTCGTTATGGGTAGTAATATATCGATCTCCGACAGTGGTGATTGTGATATTATTGTCCAAAATATATTTAACCATCGGGGCAGTCGCACACCGGGTGTGGACTTGGAGAAAATTGATGTGGTCGGGCGGAGGACACGGGGTTACATGAGGAGCGCTACGAGCCATAATTAGTGCGGGAACGGATTCTCTCCGTACGTTCACGCAAGAGTGAACAAGAGACATGCCCCGCAGGATGATCGGACGGGCGACCGGCGGCCGCGCAAGGGGCGCACTTCCGTTGGGGATCCTGGATGGAAGTTGGGCAGGCCGCCAAGGCATGTGACCCCGCACAGCGGGTGCAACAAACCTTTGAAGGATAATTTTTCAACGTGCAAGGGTGGCCATATTGAGCGCAATAAGTGCAGAGCGGCACATGCAGGTCTTCGCGCACCTCAACTGAAGTCCACCCGAGGGTCACGCGACGTGCCTCGCATAAACGGACGAAAGCAGGAGGATCCACCTCTAGGACGTGGACGAACTGTCCGGATCTTTGGGGAAATGAAAGTATGACCTTACAGGAGGATGGGTCCAGATGAAGATTAGGGTTCCGGCGGTTGAGTGCCATAAATAGGTCCTGCGGCCGCACGTCGGGGTCGACCCCTGCCAGGCGAATGTGCGGGTTCCTCTGTCGCGGGACACGGACCTTTATCGCGGTTCTAGTGGCTTCGATGCGGGTAATGGCGGCCTTCAGGCAGTCCAGGTCTGCAGGGTCACTGGAGGCAACCGTGAGGGCACGAGGGGAAGGCCGAAGGGCAACAGCTCCGATTCCCTCGGCTTCGGGATCGATGTTTTCCCTCATCAATGCAGCCACCTCACGGCCGACGTCTGCTGAGGCCGCGACGGAAGTTAAAAACATCTGATGCGGCAGGGGGTTTGGTCGGGTGTTCCCAGCAGGTGGAGGCTGTGGCTGGCCAGGGGTCGCGTCCAGGGCTGAAATTCCGATGTCCCTCTGAACCGGAACCGGAGCACCACGCAGGGCATCTGCGAAAGTCCGGGGGACCAATGCCTCCTGCCTCAGGTCGCGAAGTTCCGCCTCAGCCGCGGTGACCCTAGCAGACATCTCCGCAAGCTGTACTTTAACGGCGTCCAGCTCGCGCTCTCTGGCTTCCAATGAGGTCTGCAGCGTCCTTGAAAAATTGGTCTCGGCGACCGCGCACGCAAAAAAATGCGCTGTTTGGCGGTACAAGTCGCAAACCAGAGACAGTAGGACTGCGCGAGCTGCAGGGCCTATCTTATTGTCTTTGTCCAAGATCGCTGTCATTAGCTGTTCGTGAGCCCGCATGGCAACAGCGTCCGTGCCCAACTCCAAGCGGGCGGTTTGAGGCGACTCCGGAAGCCTTGCTGGCTGCGAGAGACCAGGCGACCACAAGACCTGGGAGACTAACAGAGTACACTGTGGGGCCAGTTGGTCATACATAATCTGAACGAACAAACGTAGCGTTTAAAACAGGACACAGAAAGATGAGGACAGGACGGGGCTACAACTTACAACTGAATGAAATCGATAAACGAAAGACACATCCCTTCTCGAGCAAAGACACGCATGCGCAAACTTGAAAGAATGACAAAACTGTGATAAACTAGAAAAAACCGGTAAAAGAAAAAGAAAAAGAGATGAAAAGGCGTGGAATAGCCACCGGTCATGAAACTGTTTACAAACATTAAGTGCGTCTTAGAAAGTTTCTTTCTTTTTCCATTAGATAAATAGATGGTGTGCTAATGCACGTGTCATTACCGCGTTGAGATATTTCATGAGCTTCCAGGATTTCCCTCGCCAATTGATCTTTACCCCTTCCTAAAATCTTCGTGCGGTTCAAAGAGGGAAAGCAACCTGGGCAGCTCTTGCAATGCTTTGGCAAGTGCTCATCAGTTTGCTGACGAAGCGAAGATGCGTGTTCACTAAGCCTCACGTTTAGACATCTGCCCGTCTGCCCAATGTACACACTTTCGCAGCGTAGAGGGATCTGATAAACAATATCTGTGGCGCATGAGACGTGTGGTTTCTTGTGTTTTGTGCTACACCCTGAATTCTTGGCGCTGTCATGATCTGCCAGAGCGCAAAGCTTTGCAAGCTTGAGGGGAGCTGAAAATACAACATCAATACCAAATTTTGCTGCCACTCTCTTCAAGTTGTGCGAGAGCCTGTGTACATAGGGCATAACTTCAAACTTCCTTTTCTGTTGTCCGGATACATTTATCTTAGATAACTGTGTGTGTTCTCTTGCTTTGTGCAACTTTTTCTTTAGAGTTTCTGCGACAGCCACAAGAACATCGCCAGGAAAGCCTGCTTCTTTAAGTCCTCGAACCTGGTTGTCAAAACTACTACCAACTTTGTGCGGACATGACTTGAGGAGCGCCGACCTGAGACATGTGGCTGCTATGCCTCGCTTAATGAGCTTCGAATGAGAAGAGTCGTAAGGTAGAAGCGCTTTCTTGGACCGTGGCTCGTAAGCCCAGCAAAAATGACCAACAGAATTAAAATACAGGTGAATATCTAAAAACTGAATGGAATCGTGAGCCGGAAGTTCTATGGAAAAATTCAGTGACTTCATGATACCTTTGAATCGGGTTAAAATCGAGTCTGCAACTACACTCAAGTCATCTCTAGACGAAAGGTTGAGAAGAACAAGGAAATCATCTACATATCTAAAGACACGTACAACGCGCTCATCGTTCAACTGAGACTGAAGCAAACGTCCAAATTTGGCAAGAAAAATTTCACATAGCACTGGGGCGACACTTGAGCCAATGCATATCCCACGTTCCACGTTCCCACGTTCCACGTTCCCACGAGCCACGGTCCAAGAAAGCGCTTGTACCTTACGACTCTTCTCATTCGAAGCTCATTAAGCGAGGCATAGCAGCCACATGTCTCAGGTCGGCGCTCCTCATGTCATGTCCGCACAAAGTTGGTAGTAGTTTTGACAACCAGGTTCGAAGACTTAAAGAAGCAGGCTTTCCTGGCGATGTTCTTGTGGCTGTCGCAGAAACTCTA
Organism: Amblyomma mixtum; assembly: GCF_055824585.1. Lineage (NCBI taxonomy): Eukaryota > Metazoa > Arthropoda > Arachnida > Ixodida > Ixodidae > Amblyomma > Amblyomma mixtum. The sequence continues at coordinate 50,876,206 of NC_143021.1, read as the reverse complement.
AAGAAAAAGTTGCACAAAGCAAGAGAACACACACAGTTATCTAAGATAAATGTATCCGGACAACAGAAAAGGAAGTTTGATGTTATGCCCTATGTACACAGGCTCTCGCACAACTTAGAGAGTGGCAGCAAAATTTGGTATTGATGTTGTATTTTCAGCTCCCCTCAAGCTTGCAAAGCTTTGCGCTCTGGCAGATCATGACAGCGCCAAGAATTCAGGGTGTAGCACAAAATACAAGAAGCCACACGTCTCATGCGCCACAGATATTGTTTATCAGATCCCTCTACGCTGCGAAAGTGTGTACATTGGGCAGACGGGCAGATGTCTAAACGTGAGACTTAGTGAACACGCATCTTCGCTTCGTCAGCAAACTGATGAGCACTTGCCAAAGCATTGCAAGAGCTGCCCAGGTTGCTTTCCCTCTTTGAACCGCACGAAGATTTTAGGAAGGGGTAAAGATCAATTGGCGAGGGAAATCCTGGAAGCTCATGAAATATCACAACGCGGTAATGACACGTGCATTAGCACACCATCTATTTATCTAATGGAAAAAGAAAGAAACTTTCTAAGACGCACTTAATGTTTGTAAACAGTTTCATGACCGGTGGCTATTCCACGCCTTTTCATCTCTTTCTCTTTCTTTTACCGGTTTTTTATAGTTTATCACAGTTTTGTCATTCTTTCAAGTTTGCGCATGCGTGTCTTTGCTCGAGAAGGGATGTGTCTTTCGTTTATCGATTTCATTCAGTTGTAAGTTGTAGCCCCGTCCTGTCCTCATCTTTCTGTGTCCTGTTTTAAACGCTACGTTTGTTCGTTCAGACCTGGGAGACTCCAGGTTCTACGGGGGCACAGGAGGCGCCTCCGGAATGGTGGGCAAGGGCAGGATCCTGAAGCACGCCAGCGGTCAAAGGGATGTCCGTGTGGTGGTCCGAGGGCTTGTCCGAGGTAGATCCAGGATTTGCCGCTTACGAAGAAGAGCCGCTCGGGGGTGGCGGGCCATCTGGAGTAACCCGATCGGCCATGGCCAAGCTGGCAGCTGGTAGGCCTAACCAGCCAGCCGCCAGAGACCACAAGCCGCCGAAACTGCGAAAAGAAAACACGGATCTCAAAGGAGGAGGCCACTCGGAGGGTCCCCGACGTCTTACAGGGCCCCTCCGAGTAACAGGATGTACCAAGAGGCCGGGAAACTGCAAAAAAAGGCAGACGTGCAAGAGCAGCGGCCATCCACATCTCACCCCGGGCGCTGCTGGCTTGGTCCTTGTCTTCAGATGTTCTAAGCATCGCGTTGCGTGGCCCCCACCCCGGCGACGGCCACCCGGCCGTTCTAAAACAGGCAGAGGGCATGCGGTTCCAAAAAGTAAAAGTAGTAACGGCAGCGAGGGGTGCCAAAATGGGACCCGCTCCGCGGACAGTGCGTGCGTGTCGCGCACCCCGCCGCATTGTCAGGGGTCAGTTTTATGGCTTTTCGAAAGCGGTGTCGAACAGTGACAAAAAAGGCTTCATGGACGCTTGAGGAGGGAAGCTCGCGTGGAAGGCCGGTGGGTGCACGTGCGAACGATCGTGCTGCAGGATGGAGGTTAATGAGCTGTGCTTGCTGTGCTTCTGGCCAGCGGGCTTAGATGCCACCCTGTATTTGTGTTTGGAGCCACAGCTGGCGTAAGTTGTCCTTGTGTGCATTTTGTTGCCTTGTCAGTGTGATTTTAGAGTTGATGGATAAGAGCAAAAGCACGATTGGCTTCATGAAAGGCATGCGGTCCTCGTGAGCAAACAAGCCCGTGGATACCGGCATGTACTTGGTCCCTTCAATTTGAGAGCGAATGCTCTGAGAGGGAAATTGATTTAAGGAGACGTGTTGGTGCCAAAAAGGGGAGACTTGGGCATAGGGCTCTTAGTGGAGAGTCGGAGTCGCGAGAGACGGACAGGGTCTAGCTTTGCGCTGGCCACGTTCCGAAGAAAGAGGAGCCGCTTCGCGTAGCGCGAGCTAAGTCGGTCAGGCAGGACAGAGTTTCGTAGCGGCGAGGTGTGGCCTGACGCTCCCGACTGTTCTTGATGCTAGCGACCACCTTGGTCGGTGTATAAACAGTATAAATAGTTTGTAAATAAACCAAGCTGTACATTTCTCTAAAGCAATTCGTCTACGCCTCATCTCCCTGCTCCAACGTGTCGTGCCAAAAACGAACCTCCATCTCCACCCGAAGAGGAGGCCTCAAGTCTAACTGGCGCAGTCGGCAAGATTCGGCGGCGGCTTTCTGCAGGAGGTGAGCGATTTCAACGGTAGTAGACAGAAGATTTTAAGCGCGTCCAACATCTATGAAGAGGATCCAGGATCTGCACCTTCAAGCGAACGGGGCTGCAACGGAAGACCCTGCGAGCGCGATTCTAAGTGGAAGACCTGAACATACAACCCCGAGCATCCAGGCTCCAAGCAACGACATACACTCTAAGAACTGCTACTCCTGCATTAAGAGTAAAAGAGCCTCGCTACTCCTGCAGGTCTCAATCTACTCTCTCTACAAACGAGAAAGAGTGAAAGGTCCTGTTCACTCCTCTTGACAAAAGAGTAAAATGGCATTTCCACTCCTGCATACCCCAAGGGAGTTCAGTGCTTGTTTTACTCCTCCGCCCTTACGGCCATACAATCGTAAGGGCGCGCTAGCTTCTCGGGGCCGGCCTGCCAGCCTGGATGCCGGCGTCAGAAAAATGCACTGGTATTGTTTGTTCACGACCAAAGCTCTGGGATAGAGTATCATTAGCCAATGTCGAGTTGTTGGTAGAAGCGATAACAGCCATACAAATTTCCTCCCATAGCCGCTTTGCTGCTGCTCTGGAGTTCGCCTGGCCTCTGCTATAGCTCCGCTCCTGAAGGGGTCGCGGAAACCGAGCATATATTTATTTCCCTATGACGCGGGGTTCAGAGTAAAACGGTGCCGAGGGTAGCACCTAAGTGCTGGCCAGTTTCGAAGCGCATTCAGCTACAGCATCTATGTGAAATCGGCTAGGTTTAGCGACGACAAGGGCAGCCAGCGAGCAGCGCACAGTTCGTCGCCCGGCGCGATCGCGGGCGCCGTCGTTGCCGAAAGCTCGACTCGCTCAATGATTCGCTCCGTAGCTTGCGAATCGCGCACGCAAGGCTGGAAAATCGAGCAGCGACTGGCCTGCGATTGAGCGAGCCTTTATGCCCACGTTTGCAGCACAGGTGAACAAATTTAGCACACATGTATGCATGGAATATCGGCGGCGTTGCGGCGATTCTTAAGCTCGTCCTCGACGCCATCATCACCGTTCGGGTGGACCCGAACATATCTTTATTTCACTACGAGACATAGTTCACAATAAAACGTACTTACAATGCAAAGAGTAGCACCTCAGCGCTAGCCAGTTTCAAAGCGCTCTCAGCTCTGGCATCGAAGTGAAACCTCCTAGGCTTAGCTACGAATACGGCAGCCAGGGAGCAGGCCGAAGCTCGTCGCGCGGCGCGCTCGCGAGCAGCGTCATAGCTGAAAGCTCGGCTTGCTCAAAGATTGGCTCAGAAACTTGCGAATTGTACTCGCAAGGCTGGCAAATCGAGCAGCTAGCGGCTGGCCTGCGACTGAGCGCACGTTCGCAGTACAGGTGAACAACAATTAACGCACGAATGCTTGGGATACCGGCTGCGTTGCGGCCACGTTAAGGCGATTCTTAAGCTCGTCCTCGACGCCATCGTCACCGTACGTGACACACAGGCTGAGAACTTGAATTCGAGTACGTGCTAAAGTAAGCTGCTCGTATTTCTCGGAACAATCTGAACTCGAAAAGACAGTTGCTTCTGTCGGCTTCCATGCATGTGGGCTCTTGCTAGTGAAAGTACACTCGAACAGGATGCGGCGAGTGCGGGCCGCTGTTGCATATAAGCTAAAGTGTGAAGCAAGTATCGTCGTAGTTCCGTAACGCAGTTGATATCACAGTAATCCGCTTGTACGGGTCACATTTAAGCTCTGTTTCATGTAGATCTCCGTCGACCATGCCAGTGTCGCGTAGAGTAATGCATCGCAGCTGCTCTTTGTCCTACTGCTCGCGTCGAACATATCCTTGATATGGACCAGTTTGCGATACGGTGCGTTTCTTTGCCTTTTTTGTCACATTTAAGGGATTTTCGCTGCCGTCAATCGAAATTGCATTCCGTCAACAGCGTCGTCTGCGCCGTCGTCTGCTAGGACACCCGGGGATGGGATCACAGGATCGCAGCTTCTACAAACGACATGTCAGCAAAAGTATCTAAAAGCGCTTTGGTATTCGCATTTAATAAAGAAATGAAATGAAAAAAATATAGTTTGTTTTTGTTGCGAGCACAATTCAAATATTAGTAATAAAAAAAGCGCATTTGTAGGTTTTTTCAACGAAGCAAAACTGCAGCCGTCGTCACGTTTTGTGTTATTTGGGTTTTCGTAGCATTGTTTGAGTGCTCGTGCGGTGGACGTGTATGAAGAACACAAGTGTGTTTTGGAAACCAACGACGAGAATTACGCCCTGTCAACACTGGTGATTTTGAACGGGTAAAGCCCTGAAGAAAGGTAGCGCTACGACTTCTTGTCATCTGGAGAGGCAACGAAGAAGAATGTGCGGTTTTGCTAAGCCTTGATGAGCCGTCTGAACGGTGAGTCCCGTGTACGTTTCTTTACTTCTGATCTCTATTCGCACGCGTTATTAGTGTGCGCCTATATAGGGATGGCAGTGCAGGCAGTCTGCGTGCGGTTGCCTCAGCTATAATGCGTTAACGCCGATTCACACGACGGTCCGTTCGCCCGCGGCCCGCGCACTACGTATTCATGCGTCACCACATTGAGAGGCGCGCTGTCGGCCGCGGCAGCGGGCGAACGGACCGTCGTGTGAATCGGCCTTTACCAGAAAAGAACGGGCGTACAGGCCGCATGGCAACTGTTGCTCCATAGTCTCTATCTGCGTTTAGTACTCGGGTGCCGCGGTAAATAAAAATGCCACCAGTTATCACAACAGAGTTATGCGGTCGCTTGCTAGCGCTGCGAAAAACAACAGACAATGTTTACTACATCCCAATAGCATAGATTTGTGCTACATAGGAGAGGATGATGAGCGTGCAGTGCCACGTTAGAGAGCGCTCTTGCTAGGCCAGCTGCGGACAGACAAGGGAACTGACAACGGTCGAGTTGCATCGCGGCTGGTGCCCGTCGGATTGATTTGTGCTAATTAGAAGATGACGATGAGCGGCAATGCCGCGCGACAGAGCACTCGCGCTAGGCCAGCTGCCAGCAGACAGTGCTCAGTGTGTGTACTCGTGGGATTAGTGCTTACGCCTTAATATTTGTCATACAATTTTTTCGGCGACATTGATCGCGTGTAAAAGGCTGGGGCATATCCCTTGCCTAGTCATTTGTAAATTTTTATCTGTGCTTCCCCATGGAACAGAATATGACACAGTATTATGTCAAAGTTAGATCGTTCTTGCGTCTGCCCTGAGGTGTAGGTGTCGATGCTTCCTCGCCTTCAGATTTTGAGAACTGTTTGGGATGCAACTGCGCACTTATTTAGGATTTCAAGCTTTTTGCTATATCCCTCGTTTGTGCGGCCCGCTTTCAAGTCGTTCGCTATATCGGTGATGGTTTGTTATTGATTTTCACTTTCTCTTATTTATTCTTGGTTGACTGCCACCAGCTGTGCTGCCGGCGATTCTCCGCGCTCGGAACTATTCCCAGGCACGAGACCCTACCCACAGACCTCCCTGCACCACACTCACCAGTTTTCTTCGGTATTTTTTTCCCTTGCTCTTACTTGCATTGCCACTAGGCAGTTTTTATTTCTGTGCAGATTTGTTAAATGCAATACCAATTTTCGTTTCATGCTGTGATGTGAGATATCGTGCTTCTTGCTAATGAATGCATGCCTTTTCCATCCTCTCATCATTTGTGCAAAGCAGACAGGTCTACTGGTCGCTACGTTCAATTTAAAAATACCTTCGGTGCTGCTGCAAAGCACCCTAGTAGTAATAAAATCCTGTGCATGCTATATTCGAATAGTTACGCTCTTTTCATCATGCATAAAAATAGTGGTATTCCAGCCTGCTCATCTTTCTATGCGGGTGTGACAGTCATGTAAATCTACTGAAAAAATGTATATCGGTGCATCACATACAATCTGTTCATTTCTTTTGTCATGGGCCCTCTCATTGCTTTTTGTGTTCCTATGTTACTACCTTATTCTAATTTATGAAGCAGTAGACAATTTCTTCTCTTGTCATTCATGACATTGTTGCGGCCACTGACAACAGTTGATCTGACATATTTATTTGCAGTTGCCAGCTGCCAGTATCTACTGGGCCATTCGTGCTTCCAGCTTTTGGCTGTGCTATCTCTCCTCAGCTGTTTGTGGTAGGTATTGTTTTCCAGTGATGCATACCTTACCTGCCTATTTAGAAAAATTTCGTAGACATAGGCTCACAGCCGGGTTTAGAAATGCATGCAGAGCTCTACGTGCACTTAGCAGCAGTACCTCCCTGTATAATCACATGAATCTGATCCTGAATTACATGAATGTGATTACATGATCAGTATGAAATAGTCGCTCATGAAGCTTTTGACTGCTGCTGTTAACATAATGGAATTTACAGTGCTTCAGGTGCAGAGACTATTTCACACATGTTGCCTCTTATACATATGTGCCCTCTGAAAGGGCGAACATATTCCTTTATCCCTTTAAAAAACATTGTGTTCTATCATGATGCTTTACCGGTATTTCTGGTGTATAGACCAAAATGTCACTCAGTATTGTAACATGAAGCGGGAACTCAGTTTGTCCAATGTTTTAGAGGTAACCTGAAGCGGGAACTGAGTTTGTCCAATGTTTTAGGGGTCCTAAAACATTGGACCAACACAGTTCCCACTCGAGTTATTGATCACTTCGCTCTCGCCCTACCATAAGCTTGCCGTCCAGGTTGGACAAATTGATAGAGCGACTGCTCCAGTGAAGTGGTGGTTCTGAGTTCGAACAGCGGACCAGGACGAATCTTTCTTTAACTACGAAGTTTCTGTGAAAGCTGTATAGCTTTCCTTTGTAGCCATTTGCCTGTGCTCGAGTGGATGTCAATGAGTAATTACTCCTTATTACAGATCTTTTGTCAACGCCAAACTGATTCAGTAGCAACAAATAGTAGAAGGGTAAAAGCATGCTGCTCCCAAAAATTCGTTAAGCATGTTATAAAATGTATGCTGTATTGTTTTAACTGCTGCAAAGAAATAACGGTGATGTTAGATGCCCAGGCCCTATTAGGTAAACATAGCTCGCAATTAACACAGTGGATGGGAAAGAAATATGGACTTCAACCCTCACGACGACCCTCACCCCAGTAAAACAAAAAGTGCCAGTGTTGCCATACTTGAGAGCTTTGCTCTTTAAAATTGCAGTAGACTGCTACTCAAAGTTGACAAAAAAATGCGTCTCGTTTTCTGCATGTGCATTCCACAGTGCTGGTGCCATTTTCACTGGCCATTGACATTCAGTCGCATGATGTGCACCCCGCTCCTCGAGTTGATTTTGTTTGTCTTGTGAACCTGCCGTCAAAATCAGTGCAGGATAATGCTTCCCCAGTTGATCTGCAGTTAACCTTGTCCTTTGCCAGCTGCTGTCACCCTTTCTCCACAGAGAAGGGCGGTGGGAGTCCAAGCCAGGTGGAGTTGAAATATTTGACTAGTAGTGGACAGGGATCCTGCGGTTTGTTGAGTACACAGGCAAATTGGCGACTTATGGAAGAATTTTTTTACCAGCCAAAAAAGACGCATACACAAGAGAGAACCGCACAGGACAAGGACTGGTAAAAGCCGTAGTCTTCTGTGGTTCTGTCTTGTATATGCGTGTTCCTTGGCGGGTAAAAAAATTCCTCCGTAAGTCTCCAATTTGCCGGTGTCCTCCACAGATTGGAGGATCCCTGTGTGTTACTAGTCAAATTTCACTACTCCACCTGGATTGGACTCCCACTGCCCTTCTCAAACTTTTGAAATCCTGTTGCCCTAGCAGATCATCAGCTGTCGGTTGTATTACTTTCGCTTCAGTGAAATTTGACATGTAGCGGACAGGGATCCTAGAATTTGGGGAGTACACAGGCAAACTGGAGACTTATAGAATTTTTTTACCAGCCAAGGAAGACGCATACACAAGATTCGTTGTCTGTGTTTCACAACTGAAAGTTCTAAATGCGTGCAAAAGTGTATCGTGCATTCGCACGTATTTTGAAAACTCAATTTTTGCAGCATTAGGTTTTCGGAATTGGAGCTGTAGCATTGCCGCCACAGAATCCCGCTCGTTGACAAAGCGCACACTTATTTGCTAGGTATATATTCGGTATACCGCAACCAGTACACGTCACTGTTTGGAAGGTTCTGTCGTGAAATTTCTGATTGTGCAAGGTAGCCTTTCTTTTAAATTCAAGCGCTCTCTATTTGCTTTTTCCTGTGCATATTCATTGGTCGTTTCAATTCGGAAGCGTTGGTGCTGCAAGACGTGCATACGGAAGCTACGTTTGTGCACAAAGCTCCTGAATTTTTGAAAGCGCAGCTCTGGCAGTTCTCGTTGTCATAAATAAGTACAAAGCAGCCTAATCTTTTTGGACACACCATTTCATGCTCTTAGCTGTTTCTGAGAAACAGGCTGCCTTTTTTTCTGTTTTTGGTGTGAAACATTCCTAACAACTTCTTTCTTTCTCGATGCACAGATAGCCTATGCATACACGGGCAGTTTGATTGCAATATTTAGGGCAATATTTATAACAGGTGCAGTGAGCCTTGGTGCGTGTGGACAGAAATTAAGCTAGGGTGGGGTGGGGTATTTTCGCACAGGGTAATGTTATGCGGAGGGTTTGGCGTATTGAAACCGAGTCTTTCTGAGCTCTTATTAGACGTCCCAGCACCAGGACAGTAGTTGAGGCTTTTCTTCTTTGTTGTCTAGTCAATGGTTTCCATCACATAAAATAGCCTTAATTCTAGCTATCCCGTGGCCGTCTAACAGAACGATGCAGATATACTGAAGTGATCAGTGTTGCATAAAAGTAGTGAGAACATTGCAAATGCAAGACAACTTCATTGGTTTGCAGTGCACTAACATGGCAGTCATAGAGAATTACACATTACATTTGCAAATCTAAATTGTGCATAATAGTATGGACTGGCACGTAATGTGCGAAGTAATCACAGTTATCTCGTTCATGCCAAATGATAGTGTCAAACATTGTCAGTATTCCATATTTATAAAGAGCAGGCATGCTGCGCCTAACTTGTCGTTGGATAGATTTTATTACTATGAAAGCAAAAAGTTTACACATGGCTGTCGTGTTCTTGCGTGGGAAGTAGTATTACCCTAAATGAGTATAAACACCAAATGTTTGGTTTTGTGTGTTCTTTGTAGTGACGTGCTGGGCATTCGTATACATAGAATTGTTGCATAGTATTCGTCTCCAATCGCTAAATAATTACAACCAGATTTCTTTTCTTCCCTGTTTCAATAGCATAGCAATTGCTATGACATCAATGTTCAGTATAGGTTATGGAAGGCTCAAAAAAGCTACGATATCGCTACTTCATCGTTTTAATTAGTTACAATGCTAAAGCCAGCCTGCCTTAAGAGTCGGAATCACAATGAATGACGAAGCCGCAATTATATTGCAGTTTTCCTCATGCCTCCCCTGGCTTATACTGACCTTTGATGCCATTGCCATTGCTCAGTTTTTAAAAGTGAAGCAGGAGAGAGAAGATATTTAATTACAAATTATTTAGCAGTCATAGGCGAATACTGTGTGGTTATCCGTGCATAGTAATGCCTTATGCATCATTAAAAACAAAAAAAAATGTGCAACTGAAATTTGCTCGGCTGCTGACCCAAAAGACGCGGGTTCGATCCCGGCCGCGGCGGCTGGAATTTCTTTGGAGGAGAAATTCTAGAGGCCCGTGTACTGTGCGATGTCAGTGCACGTTAAAGAACCCCAGGTGGTCGAAATTTCCGGAGCCCTTCACTACGGCGTCTCTCATAGCCTGGGTCGCTTTGGGACGTTATTTCATTTCATTTCATTTATTTTACCCTCAGGGCTTTCGCATTACAGAGGGGGTGGGACAGTGAAGAAAACAATACATAGATAAAAAACAGGGCTATATATACGAACAATATTGAAAGATCCTAGAGACATAGGACGAAAACATTGAGAACAAAAGTACAGGAGTAAAAAGAAATAAATAAAAGGATTACAAAAAAAAGAAACCTTATGTAGTATATATATGAGTAAACAACATATCACAATTGGTCTGATTCTAACAGTGCGAGTAATTTGCTTTTAAAACGCGCAGTGTCGCTAACACAGGTGGCTGTGGGTGAAAGATTATTCCAGTCACGACATGTTTTAGGGAGGAAGGAATTAGAGCAGGTCACTGTGCGGCAGTGTGGAACAGCTACTTTTTGATTGTGGTCTATGCGAGGCGAGATGAAAGATGGTGCCTTTACACAGATGGCTTTCAGGCAAGGATTGTGATAGTAAATTTTATGGAAGAGGCAAATGCGTGATAGCTTACGGCGAGTGGAGAGTAAGGGGAGTTTAAGATTAGATTTCATTTTTGTTACACTGGCAGTGCGATGGTAGTTTCCAACGATGAAACGGACGCTTCGATTCTGCACGGCCTCGAGTTCATTTGTTAATGTGATGGTGTCAGGATCCCAAATTGAACATGCGTACTCTAGTTTCGGACGAATGAGTGTAGTATATAATAGCATTTTCAATGAAGGTGGAGAGGATGAAAAATTTCTGCGGACGTACCCTAGCATGCGGTTAGCCTTTGAAGTAATGAACCTGATATGAGCTTTCCAAGAAAGGTTAGAACAAACATTAATGCCAAGATACTTGTAAGACGAGACTGGATTCAGCTGAGTGTCGTTAATAAAATAATCTGGGCTCGTTTGCAGGTTACGGGTTACGCGCATGCATTTGCATTTAGATATGTTTAATTCCATTTTCCACGATTGACACCAGTGATAAGTTTTATTTAAGTCTGTCTGTAGCTGAATAATATCATCAGTGTTATTAATTACTCTGTAAATTACGCAGTCGTCAGCAAACAAGCACATGTTAGATGAAATCTTTAAAGGTAAGTCATTGATGTATATTAGAAATAATAACGGGCCAAGAACCGACCCCTGGGGCACACCTGAATGTACTGGCACTGGTGATGAGTCGTGGTTATTGGCGAAGACGAACTGAGTACGGTTACTAAGAAAGGCACGAATCCAATTGAGTACATTAGGGTCAATGTTAAGTTGGCTCAGTTTTAAAAGTAAAAGAGAATGACTGACTTTATCGAAGGCTTTTGAAAAATCTAAGAATAAGCAATCAGTAATGAGTCCAGAGTCTAAAGAAACATGCAAGTCGTTAGTGAAAATCATTAACTGCGTTTCACACGAGAAGAATTTGCGAAAACCATGCTGATTCGGAGTAAAGAACTGGTTTGATTCTAGGAAATTAACAAGATGACTAAATATGATGTGCTCTAGAACTTTACATGGAACAGAAGTAAGTGAGATGGGACGATAATTACGTGGATCTTGCGTTTCCCCTGATTTGTGCACTGGGATTACTTTGCCGGTGAGCCAGTCATTAGGAAGGGTGTGATGGTTTAAAGACTGCGAAAAAATACAATGTAGAATAATGGAAGAATATTCTATGGTATTTTTCAAGAATTTAGTACTGAGACCATCGATACCACAAGAGGATGACGTTTTAAGTTGGTTAATAATGCCACGAATTCCTTCTGAGGAGATGACGATGGGATCCATTGGTAGAAAGTGATATTCTATGAGCGAAGGTAGGACGGAAGTGTCGGTGGGGCTAGAGAAGGCTTTGATAAAAGTGCTATTGAGAAGCGATGCGTACAGGTGGTCAGGAACTGGATCCCCATCCGGGGTAAATAGTTGTATGGTGGTATTTCCTTTGCCTTTCACTGTGTTCCAAAACTGCTTCGGGTCATTGCTTAGCATAGCTGGAAGAGTCTGATTAAAGAAGGTAAATTTGGTTGATTTTAATGCCTTTGAATAAGCGACTGCAGCGGCTTTATACGCGGACCACCTGACAGCAGTGTGTGTGAAGCGAGCTGTCCTGAAAAGTCTTTTTTTCTTATTGGAAAGCCTACTAAGATACCTGTTGTACCAGGGTGCAGCACTGTTGCTATATACCTTTTTGATTGGTATGTATTTATTTACGAGGTCAGAAACTTTAGATTTGAAGATCTCCCAGTTACGATGTACGCTACGGTCGAGATAAACACTCAAAAATTCATCTAAAAATAAAGACATATTGTTATTAATAGCCTGGAAGTCAGCCTTGCTGTAATCTCTGATGTATTTGAACTGTTTACCTGAGCGGGATAGGGGTAGAGAGAGGTTGAAGTTGATTATCATGTGATCGCTTAACCCAGGCAAATGAATGATAGAAGACACGATGTCTGGAGATGATGTGAGGATGAGATCAAGAAGGGATGAGGCAGTGGCAGTGACACGTGTGGGGAGCTCAATAAGTTGCGATAATCCGAAATCGGAACATATGTGAAGGAAGTGGTTAGAATTGGAACACGAAGAAAGAAAGACTGGACTATCATGATTCCACTCAATGTCTGGGAAGTTGAAATCTCCTAAAAGAAAAATGCTCACATCCGGAAAGCGCACAGAAATTGTATTGAGGCAGTCGTGTAAATCTTCACAGAAACTAATGGGGCTTGACGGTGGTCGATAGCAGACACCAATAACAATTTTCTTAAAACGGAAAGTTATACAGCACCACACAATTTCTAAACTAGTCACTACGGCAACACGAAAGCATTCAATTCGGTCGTTGACAGCAAGTCAACGACCGCTGACACCGCTGACACTTGCTCAGCGGCGGTGGCGGAAGCAACAGCGGCACAGAGTAACTGCAAATCCTTCACTTTGCAGTTCTTGGCCAGGCTTGCAGCGATACACCTGGTGAACTAAAGTGGCAAGAGCGACGACGATCGGCCCCGCAAGATAACGACACAAGCAGCACCAGCCAGGAGCATATAAAAGGACAAGGCTCACTTGTGCCCCCCACACTTGCTCAGCGGCGGTGGCGGAAGCAACAGCGGCGGTGGCGGAAGCAACAGCGGCACAGAGTAACTGCAAATCCTTCACTTTGCAGTTCTTGGCCAGGCTTGCAGCGATACACGTGGTGAACTAAAGTGGCAAGAGCGACGACGATCGGCCCCGCAAGATAACGACACAAGCAGCACCAGCCAGGAGCATATAAAAGGACAAGGCTCACCTGTGCCCCCCACACTTGCTCAGCGGCGGTGGCGGAAGCAACAGCGGCACAGAGTAACTGCAAATCCTTCACTTTGCAGGTTGGTGTGCTTTCACTTATTGAAGTCATAAGAAACCTTCTGCCAAACGCCGCCGCCGCTTGAGTCTGTGCTGTTGCTGTAGTTGTTTTCTACTGTGCCGCATGCTTTTCCATCGCGAGTGCTATGGGTGATCCTGTTTGTGATATATGCCTGGTTTGTAATCAGCCACTTCCAGCAGAGGGCTCGTCCCTTACCTGCTCAGAATGCCGATACGGTTACCACTTAGGCGCTTGTTCTAATACGACGAAAGCTGCCTACAAAGCAATGACAGATATCGATAAAAAAAGTTGGAAGTGTCAAACATGTGTAGTTTCAGCTGCTCGAGGCTCAAACATTGTAACAAAGGTACAGAAGGAGCAGTCTCTGACAGAAAGGATGCTAATGGAAATCAACAAAAAGCTCTGTGAACTACCGGAAATCAAACAGAAGTTAGATATCCTTTTCCAGGTAAAAGAGACAGTGGAAAGTATGGAAAAGTCTGTTCAGCATCTTTCAGATCAGTATGATGAAGTGCTGGCCAAAATGCAGCTTCAGTCCACTGAGATTGTCACTTTATCGAAAAGGGTTGAAAAGATTGAGGCACAGATTCAGTCAGAGAACACTAACACCGAAGTCTGCGAACTACGACAGCAAATAAACAGTCTGGAACAGTACAGCAGGCGGAATAACTTGGAAGTACATGGACTTGCGCAAACTGTTACGACTCGCCTTCGTCCTGGGGAAGACGACGACATGGCAGCAGCGAAACGCCGACAAACCCCGAGACGCGCGTTGGGTGAACGCCTGGATGGCCACGGAAGCCGCGTCCGTCTGCCCGGTTGAGCGAGCGTTTCCCGTACACCGAGTGGGAACGCGCGTTCGATATGCGCGCGAACGCCGCTCATGGACATTTCGGCGTCTGCGCTACGTGGTTGGCATCGTTCCCCTCTCCCAGCGCGTGACGACGGCGTGATCTCTCGGGAGTGAGTGAGTGCGTGCGTGTCGGTGATTGGTGCCAGTGAAACCCGGCCCCCATCTAGGGACCCTAGGGAAGAGAACTCTTTAAAAGCCGGCAGCGGCACGGCCGAAGAGTTGTTGTCATCATGGTCTCCTGTGGAGCTGTCACGATGCAGCGTTCCTGCAGCTCACTTGTAAATATTGTATAAATTCCTCTTCTTTGTCTTTTCCCAGCAGCCTCGTCACAGGCGTCCCTCATTTTGCTCTCCGGGGCACGTCCATGCTACCTCGTCCGTAACAAACTGGTGGCAGCGGTGGGATGCTGCTACCTCGGCCGTAACAAACTGGTGGCAGCGGTGGGGTGCTGCGACCTCGTCCCTAACAAACTGGTGGCAGCGGTGGGGTGCTGCGACCTCGTCCCTAACAAACTGGTTGGCAGCGGTGGGACGCGAATCGTCGGACGCCGGCGGAGAGTTGCGGACAACGGGACGCTGAGCAGCAGAACGGCGAGTCGGGGGCAGTGCAACGAGCCCTGTGTGTTGACTGGTTGCCTGCAGCGGACCGACTGCGCTGGATTCTTGGCTGCGAGGTTTGGTGAGTGCGGGACTTTCTTCTGCTGAGTTTTGCCAGGCTTTTGTTAGTGTCGGGAACAGAGCTGGTGATTGGGTTGTCGTTGCTGCTGGGTTAGTTGCAGCAAGACAATAGCGGGCAGTAGAGAAGCAGCACTCGGAGCAGCCATGGATTTGAAGACGCTGCGCAAACCAAAGTTACTGGAGCTTGCGAAAGAGTTGGGTGTGGAGGTATCAGACAAACTCAGAAAACCAGAACTGCTGAAGGCTATTCTTGCGTTGGAGGCTGAAGATGACGAGCTTGCGGAATGCCTTGAGACCATTGAGGAGAGGGAATTGGCAAAAAGAGAAAAAGAGGAACGCGAACGTAAAGAAAAGCAAGAGGAACGCGAACAGGAACGCGAAAGAGAGCTGCGCGAACAGGAACGCGAAAGAGAGCAGCGGCAACAGGAATACGAAAGAGAGATGCGGGAACTCACACGTGAACTCAACGTGATCAGAAGTATGAGAACGCGATCTCGCTTAAGAGTTTTGAGAAAAGGGGAAAATTTCAGAACTTTTCTGGAAAATTTTGAGAGAATTTGCATGGAGGAGCAGCTAGATCAGGATTGTTGGCCAATTGTGTTGATGAGATTCCTCCCATGTGAACCTTGTAATGTCTGGGCGAGGTTGTCTGACGAGGATGCCCACAACTATGCGATAACCAAAAGTGCGCTGCTCCGATACTTTCGAATTCCCGCGGAGGCAGATTTGGAAGGCCAAATTGACGGTGGTAAGCTACACCGCGATAGTGTCAGGGACCGAGTTAGAAGCTCCGCTCAGTCGCCGGATGACACAAGTGCTGTGCAGAAGTGGCGGCATAGGACAGGTTTGGTCCAGGAAAGAAGGGCCACTTCGGCAGCGAGGACCGATGAGTTCGGTCGAAAAGCTAGCGAAGAGTGCGGATCCACAAGCCGTGAGGGCTCGGGGGATAATGGAGGCACTAAGGCTAGAAATGAGGAAGAGTGCAGATTCGCCAGCCGTGAGTGCTCGGGCGATAATGTAGGCACTAAGGCTAGCAACGAGGAAGAGTGCAGATCCGCCAGCCATGAGGGCTCGGGCGATAATGTAGGCACTGCTAGGAATAAGGAAAGGGGCAATGCGTTGGCTTTGAGCCCAGAGAAGCATGCACTTTCCGGGACGGAGGCGGATTCCTGCGGTCGGGAGGATAATACCCAGGAGAAAGACGCCGAAGGTCTCCGTGACCAGGGAAAAGTAGTCCTTGGGTTATTTGAGGAAAGTCATGATGAAAGTTCTGTGAAGGCCGAGTTTAATGGGAATGAAGAGCAAACTGTGAGTTGCAGGATTCCCACCGAAAACAAAGCCGAGCGATCTGCTTCGTTAGTGAGCACAGACAACGCTAATAAGGGAGAAGCGACCGTCTCTAGCCCTGAGGCAAAACCTGCTCTGACAAGCGAGATTGATGCTTCTGCTCAGGAAGAGACTAGTGAGCTTGCGGGTCAGAGCAGTCAAGGAATCAAGGGAGACCCTCCTTCGATGCGGCTGGCGAACCTTAGTAGCCAAGTTTTGGACACAGCGCTTTGCTGTAAGGAGAGCGGCTGCGAGTCACCCGAGTGCACCGCTGAAACCCCAGGGCAGATCGCAACGTTAGCCATCGAGTGTGGTTTAGATCAAGTTGCAGGCCAGGGAGTTAGGGTCGCAGGGTCGATTAGCAAGCCTCAGGAGAGCAAGTTATGCTCAGCAGGAGATAAAGTGCTGTCGGAACAGCTGGCTACTGCGACCTGCGGTGACTCACCGAAAGCACGAGCCGATAATTCGAACTTAAGGGGGAAATACGGCTCGGTGCTGCGTCAGCGAGGAGATGCGGAGGGTGAGGACACCGCGAGCAAGGGAGGCGCGCAGGGCCGTTCTGCGAAGGCAGTTTTAGGAAAGCGGCCGCGCTCAGAGAGAGCCAAGCCAAGGGGTAGACCGCGGAAAAAGGACGAAGGACGGGCCCAAAACATTGTAGGGGTTAAGGCCGGTCAACAACGTAATCGTCGGATACTGCCACCGCGGTACTCCAGACGCGACAGGCGCCGAAAAAGGGCCAAGCTGACTAGGCGTTTACAGACAAAACGAAAGCCACCTGACCCGTTGTGGCGACGCTGCAGTAGCAGAACGCGTGAAATTTCGAGCCGCCCACAGAGAAGAACGCCCTGGTACCTCACGAGGGAACGCAGCAGAGCGCGTTCCAGTCAAATAAAGGAGCGAAGTGTACTCATGAATCGAGAGAGTACACGCAGGCGTTTCTGTCATGCGCGACCGTCAACCCCTCGCATTCAAATGTTCAGACGCTACTCAGGTGTTGTAGACACGCGGCCGGGGTGCAGAATAAATCAATGTCGCGTGGCGTCTGAGGCTCGCAGGTGTCGAAGCGCAGTTAAGCCCTTCGAATTTTGTGAATTGTCGGCTGCTAAAGCCACTGTTGGTGTGCGTCCGCGCAGGGCGCGGTTGAAGAATAGGCGACCCCTTTGAGCCGCGGCGCGGCTCGCTAGCAGCGGATTCCGAGGATGTCTCTGCTGTTTGCTTTTTCTTTTTTTAAACCATTCCTGCAGACAAAAAGTTTTGTAGAAAAAAATAAAGTTTGAGCAGGAATAGGTTCTCGACGCGTTGTTTACATTGAAAGCGTTTCTTTTGAAATTGTTTTGAAACATGCACTAGTGGTGCCTATGTGTAGCAGCGTCCGCTGACACGCGGAAGTACTAGCCAGACGGGCCATTGTAAGCGACTAGCATAAGCGCCTGGAGTTGATTTTATGGCATTAGGAAAATTACTGTGACCTTGGCTTCGTTGTTGAGCGAATCTTTGTGAGGAAACAAGTGCGTTCGTAATTGCCGTAGTCATTACTAATCGGAATACATCACAAAAAGGGGAGTCTCAAAGGTAATGCCGATAGCTTAAATTGAGGTCCCTAGCGCAAGAATCAGCATCATAGTTGCAGTTTGCTGGTAGTTTTTCTTCCTGATCTAGGATTTTGAACCGATTGGTTTTGTTTGTTTTAAATTGAGATGCGCTTTGTGGTGTAATGCGCCGATTTGTGGGCATTTCACAGTGCTGCGGAACTACTCCCAGGGATTGATTGGGTTTGTAAGGAGGAAAGAGCCTGGCATTACTAAGTGGGGATTGTGTCGTGCTTGCGGACTGAGCGGTTGGGTTTTCGGCGTGGTTCTAACGCTAGCGGAGCACGAGTCACTTTGCAGTGCCCTTTGGGAACCTGCACATGCGAAGGAAGACTTCGGGGTGCGCTGAGCTCCAGAACCGCCGAGAGAGAACCGACTGCAGTTGAGACCAGCCTCAAGCGACATCCCTCCGGACAGCGGATGCTGTCCCCTGTCCATCGGGATCTCCTTCCCCCGGCGGGGCAGTCTGTTACGACTCGCCTTCGTCCTGGGGAAGACGACGACATGGCAGCAGCGAAACGCCGACAAACCCCGAGACGCGCGTTGGGTGAACGCCTGGATGGCCACGGAAGCCGCGTCCGTCTGCCCGGTTGAGCGAGCGTTTCCCGTACACCGAGTGGGAACGCGCGTTCGATATGCGCGCGAACGCCGCTCATGGACATTTCGGCGTCTGCGCTACGTGGTTGGCATCGTTCCCCTCTCCCAGCGCGTGACGACGGCGTGATCTCTCGGGAGTGAGTGAGTGCGTGCGTGTCGGTGATTGGTGCCAGTGAAACCCGGCCCCCATCTAGGGACCCTAGGGAAGAGAACTCTTTAAAAGCCGGCAGCGGCACGGCCGAAGAGTTGTTGTCATCATGGTCTCCTGTGGAGCTGTCACGATGCAGCGTTCCTGCAGCTCACTTGTAAATATTGTATAAATTCCTCTTCTTTGTCTTTTCCCAGCAGCCTCGTCACAGGCGTCCCTCATTTTGCTCTCCGGGGCACGTCCATGCTACCTCGTCCGTAACAAACTGGTGGCAGCGGTGGGATGCTGCTACCTCGGCCGTAACAAACTGGTGGCAGCGGTGGGGTGCTGCGACCTCGTCCCTAACAAACTGGTTGGCAGCGGTGGGACGCGAATCGTCGGACGCCGGCGGAGAGTTGCGGACAACGGGACGCTGAGCAGCAGCACGGCGAGTCGGGGGCAGTGCAACAGCCCTTTGTGATGACTGGTTGCCTGCAGCGGACCGACTGCGCTGGATTCTTGGCTGCGAGGTTTGGTGAGTGCGGGACTTTCTTCTGCTGAGTTTTGCCAGGCTTTTGTTAGTGTCGGGAACAGAGCTGGTAATTGGGTTGTCGTTGCTGCTGGGTTAGTTGCAGCAAGACAATAGCGGGCAGTAGAGAAGCAGTACTCGGAGCAGCCATGGATTTGAAGACGCTGCGCAAACCAAAGTTACTGGAGCTTGCGAAAGAGTTGGGTCTGGAGGTATCAGACAAACTCAGAAAACCAGAACTGCTGAAGGCTATTCTTGCGTTAGAGGCTGAAGATGACGAGCTTGCGGAATGCCTTGAGACCATTGAGGAGAGGGAATTGGCAAAGAAAAAGGAGGAGGAACTCGAAAGAGAGGAGCGGAAAAGGGAACGCGAAAGACAGCTGCGGGAACAGGAACGCGAGAGAGAGCAGCGGCAACAGGAACGCGAAAGACAGCTGCGAGAACAGGAACGCGAAAGAGAGCAGCGGCAACAGGAATACGAAAGAGAGATGCAGGAACTCACGCGTGAACTTAACACGCTCAGAAGTATTAGAACGCGATCTCGCTTAAGTGTTTTCAGAAAAGGCGAAAATTTCAGAACTTTTCTGGAAAATTTTGAAAGAATTTGCATGGAGGAGCAGCTAGACGAGGATTATTGGCCACTTGTGTTGATGGGATTCCTCCCATGTGAACCTTGTAATGTCTGGGCGAGGTTGTCTGACGAGGATGCCCGCAATTATGCGATAACTAAAAGTGCGCTCCTCCGATACTTTCGTATTCCCGCGGAGGCAGATTTGGAAGGCCAAATTGACGCTGGTAAGCTACACCGCGATAGTGTCAGGGACCGAGTTAGAAGCTCCGCTCAGTCGCCGGATGACACGCGTGCTGTGCAGAAGTGGCGGCATAGGACAGGTTTGGTCCAGGAAAGAAAGGCCACTTCGGCAGCGAGGACCGAGGAGTTCGGTCAAGCAGCTAGCGAAGAGTGCAGATCCACAAGCCGCGAGTGCTCGGAGGATAATATAGGCACTAAGGCTAGCAATGAGGAAGAGTGCAGATCCGCCAGGCATGAGGGCCCGGGCGATAATGTAGGCACTAAGGCTAGCAACGAGGAAGAGTGCAGATCCGCCAGCCATGAGGGCTCGTGCGGTAATGTAGGCACTGCTAGGAATAAGGAAAGGGGCAATGCGTTGGCTTTGAGCCCAGAGAAGCATGCACTTTCCGGGATGGAGGCGCATTTCTGCGGTCAAGGGGTTAGTACCCTGGAGAAAAACGCCGAAGGTCTCAGTGACCCGGGAAATGTAGTCCTTGGGTCACGTGAGGAAGGTCATCACGGGAATTTAGTGAAGGCCGTGTTTAATGGGATTCAGGAGCAAGCTGTGAGTCGCAGCAATCCCGTCAACGACAAAGCCGAGCAATCTGCTTCGTTAGCGAGCACAGACAACGCTAATAAGGGAGAAGCGACCGTCTCTAGCCCTGAGGAAAAACCTGCTTTGACAAGTGAGGTTGATGCTTCTGCTCAGGAAGAGACTAGTGAGCTTGCGGGCCAGAGCAGTCAAGGAATCAAGGGAGACCCTCCTTCGATGCGGCTGGCGAACCTTAGTAGCCAAGTTTTGGACACAGCGCTTTGCTGTAAGGAGAGCGGCTGCGAGTCACCCGAGTGCACCGCTGAAACCCCAGGGCAGATCGCAAAGTTAGCCATCGAGTGTGGTTTAGATCAAGTTGCAGGCCAGGGAGTTAGGGTCGCAGGGTCGATTAGCAAGCCTCAGGAGAGCAAGTTATGCTCAGCAGGAGATAATGTGCTGTCGGAACAGCTGGCTACTGCGACCTGCGGTGACTCACCGAAAGCACGAGCCGATAATTCGACCTTAAGGGGGAAATACGGCTCGGTGCTGCGTCAGCGAGGAGATGCGGAGGGTGAGGACACCGCGAGAAAGGGAGGCGCGCAGGGCCGTTCTGCGAAGGCAGTTTTAGGAAAGCGGCCGCGCTCAGAGAGAGCCAAGCCATGGGGTAGACCGCGGAAAAAGGATGAAGGACGGGCCCAAAACATTGTAGGGGTTAAGGCCGGTCAACAACGTAATCGTCGGATACTGCCACCGCGGTACTCCAGACGCGACAGGCGCCGAAAAAGGGCCAAGCTCACTAGGCGTTTACAGACACCGCGAAAGCCACCTGATCCATTGTGGGGACGCTACGGTAGCAGGACGCGTAAAACTCGCAGCGGGCCGCAGAGGACGCCCAGCTACCGCATGGAAGAACGCCGCAGAACGCGTTCCAGTCGAAGGACACTGTTGAATCGAGAAAGGAGTTCTCGTAGGCGTTTCTTTCATGCGCGTCCGTCAACCCCTCGCATTCAAATGTTCAGACGCTACTTGGGTGTTGGAGACACGCGGCCGGTGTGCGAAACAAATCAATGTCGCGTGGCGTCTGAGGCTCGCAGGTGTCGAAGCGCAGTTAAGCCCTTCGAATTTTGTGAATTGTCGGCTGCTAAAGCCACTGTTGGTGTGCGTCCGCGCAGGGCGCGGTTGAAGAATAGGCGACCCCTTTGAGCCGCGGCGCGGCTCGCTAGCAGCGGATTCCGAGGATGTCTCTGCTGTTTGCTTTTTCTTGTTTTAAACCATTCCTGCAGAAAAAGCGTTTTGCAGAAAAAGCGTTTTGCAGAATAAAAAAAAGTGAAAAAAAAAAGAAGTTTTGAGCAGGAATAGGTTTCGGACGCGTTGGTTACATTGGAAGCGTTCCTTTTTGACAAAGATTGTTTCGAAAATGCACTTGTGGTGCCCATGTGTAGCAGCGTCCGTTAAAACGCGAAGTGCTAGCTAGACGGGCCATTTAGGCCACTAGCATAAACGCCTGGAGTCGCTTGATTTCTTTGGAATGTGGGAAATTAAGGTGACTTTGGCTCCGATGTTGAGCGAATCTTTGCGGGGATATGCAAGGTGACGGCAGTATGCTGCTATGCAGAATGAAATAATGTTGTGGTCATTACTAATCGGAATACATCACAAAAAGGGGAGTCTCAAAGGTAATGCCGATAGCTTAAATTGAGGTCCCTAGCGCAAGAATCAGCATCATAGTTGCAGTTTGCTGGTAGTTTTTCTTCCTGATCTAGGATTTTGAACCGATTGGTTTTGTTTGTTTTAAATTGAGATGCGCTTTGTGGTGTAATGCGCCGATTTGTGGGCATTTTCACAGTGCTGCGGAACTACTCCCAGGGATTGATTGGGTTTGTAAGGAGGAAAGAGCCTGGCATAACTAAGTGGGGATTGTGTCGTGCTTGCGGACTGAGCGGTTGGGTTTTCGGCGTGGTTCTAACGCTAGCGGAGCACGAGTCACTTTGCAGTGACTTGCAGTGCAGTCACTTTGCAGTGCAGTGCAGTCACTTTGCAGTGCAGTCACTTTGCACATTGATCTTTTGGCAAACAGCTCCCCGCGACGTCTTTTTTGTGAAACCATTGATGCATTTCTCTGCACCAATGTTATTCAGTCACCAACAAGAATAACCTTAGAGAGGGACTCATTATTAGATTTATGTGTTACAAATCATGAGTTATCAAGAGTGCTATCAGGTGTCCTTACATTTGATTTGAGCGACCATCTGCCTATATTCTGTTTTTTTCCTCGGGCGATAAAAAAAAGGAAGCAAGTACCAACTCCCCAGATAGTATATCGCAGTTTCAATCAAGAAAACTTAGCTAGGTTTAGATCCATGATGGAAAGCACTGCCTGGAGCGAAGTTTACAATGAGTTAAATCCTAGTATAGCGTACAATATCTTTCTTCAGTTAGTAAAAAGCAAATATGATACCGCATTTCCTTTGACAGTGGGAAAAACTCACAAAAAGTCTCGAAAGCCGTGGGTTACGAGAGAGTTATATCGACGAATTCAAACCCGTGACAGGCTTTTTGACAAATTCATCCAATCAAAAGATCCAGTCATACATAAGGAATACAAAAAACTTAGAAATAAGTTAGGCTCTGATATTAAAAAAGCTAAGAAACAGTATTATCAGAATAAATTTTCAGCAGTCTCCAATTGCCCTAAGAAAATATGGGATTGTTTGAGCGACCTCATGGGAAGGGCGACAACCCATATTCCCAGCACATTAACATTCAATGGTGTTGAATACAGTGGCGCTGCTTTGGCAGACAAGTTTAATGCTCATTTCCTATCCTCTGGCGAATCATCTCAGAAGCAGGATAGAAATCATGAAATTGCTCAGTATATTGCCTCTCCAATTGGTTGTTCCATA
This sequence comes from Amblyomma mixtum, assembly GCF_055824585.1. NCBI lineage: Eukaryota > Metazoa > Arthropoda > Arachnida > Ixodida > Ixodidae > Amblyomma > Amblyomma mixtum. Next base: position 50,852,893 of record NC_143021.1, on the reverse strand, counting down.
TTCTTGAATCCTTGCAGCGAACATGAAGTATTCACATTTCTTAGAAGCCTAGACAAATCCACTGCGGCAGGCGCAGATGAAATTAAGGCCGAGCCTATTATTGCTGTTGCCGATCTAATTAGCTTGCCCTTGCAGCATATATGTAACAACGCGTTAGTTCAAGGTATTTTTCCAGATGGTATGAAAATTGCCAGAGTGGTTGTTTTACACAAAGGTGGCCCTTATGACAATATAAACAACTACAGACCTATATCTGTACTCCCTTTGTTTTCTAAACTGCTGGAATATTTGATCAAAATCAGACTGTGTAAGTTCTTTGACGACAGACAAATTTTTGTTAACGAACAGTTCGGATTTCGTGAGAAGAAGTCAACAGAAATGGCATTGCTTAGTATAAAGGAAAAAATATTTTCTAATATGGATGACAAACAATTTACAGTTGGACTTTTTTTAGATTTCAGGAAGGCATTTGATTCAGTTAAACATGATATTTTATTTTATAAGCTACCCTTTTACGGCATTCGAGGAGTTGCCTTAAATCTGATCCGTACTTATCTTTCCGGTCGCGTTCAGTATACATGTTTGAATGGTCATCAATCACAACCTGGTCAATTAATATACGGTGTCCCACAAGGGTCTATTTTGGGTCCAGTATTTTTCATTCTTTATATCAACGATATAATAGCCATCCCTCGAACTCCCACAATAATTTTATATGCAGATGATACCAGTGTATTTTTTTCTGGCATGCATCTTAGTAATATTCAGGCTGAGGCAAATGCATGGTTACAAGAATTGTCTTTATGGTTGAATATAAATAAACTAGAGTTAAATGTTAATAAAACAAAGCTTATTGTATTTAAGGCACGTAACAAGCCTGATAACAGTGAAATTAATCTTACATTCAAAAATAGCGTAATTGAGCGTGTTTCTTCCTACAAATTTTTAGGCATAATCTTTGAAGAACACTTGAGTTGGACCCTGCATATTAATAAGATTCATGCCAGCATATCAAGGTCATTATGTGTATTATATAAACTTCGAGACCTTGTTCCGAAATGGCTGAAGTGGCAGTTATATTATACCCTAATTCAATCACATCTTCATTATTGTTTACTTGTTTGGGGATCTACAACGAAAACTAACCTCACGAGGCTAATAACATTACAGAAAAAAGCAATACGATATGTCGAAAACCTTGCATACAATGATCATACAGGTTTGTACTTCACTAAGCATTCTATTCTAAAAGTCAATGAATTATTTGAGTTGAAACTGCTTTCTTATGTGTTTAACGATTTCAAACATCATCCCACTAAATATGTTCAATTAAACTCTAGTAGTGACGCGCCTTATAAATTAAGGCACGTCAGTTACAGAGTACCATTTGTAAGGACTAACTATGGAACCGAAATGCTTTCATATTTAATTCCCAGTCTTCTAAATAAACATACACAGGCCATAGAAATTATTCAGAAATCTGTTTCCCAAAAGTCATTCAATAGAAATGCTAAAGCTTACCTCCTTTCTCGCCCGAATGATTAAAATTCTTGATGTCCCTGTTTTTCCGTCAACTCTTTGAATTCTCGTGTTTTTCTTGTTGTGATGTGTCTTGTAAATATTTACTTTAATTATGTCATTGCAAAAGTATGCACCTTCCTCCTACTTTTACCTTGTATAATTATGTGTTGTTTTTTCTAATGAGAGTGTATGAAGCTCTTGCTTCTTTTGCCGCTTGTCGTGAGCATTGTGTCGGGTGCTTGGGCCCCGTCAGGCAGAGTGCATCTGCCTTTTGCCCCTGCATCCGAGACCTTGTTGTCTAAATAAAGATCTATCTATCTATCTATAAGTAAAACACCACCACCTTGCCTTTCATATCTGTCACATCGAAATATGTTGTAATTTTTTTCACAAAAATATAGTTCACTGTTGGACACGTTATCAGACAGCCATGTCTCTGTTAAGGCAATAATATCAGCGCTACAATCATTTATCAATGCACTCAAGTCATCTCTTTTGGGCAAAAGACTTCTTATGTTAGTAAAAACCACACTCAGACCAATGTTCTCAACGGCAGTACCACCACCCCTGGCGGGCCCCTACGTTCCAGTACCAGCTAGAGTTCGACCAGAGCGAAGGGAGCGCGGAGACTGAATGGGTTCACTGTTTAGAGCAGGTCAAATTTCAAACACTAGGTCAGTTTCCGCATTATATCCATAGCATTTGCCATTGGCAATTAGTTTGTTGTGCCTTAAATTGACTTTTAAATCAAACTCTTTCGCATAGTCAATTAGCCGCTTTCTCGCCTTACGTGTCGCCGCAGAAAAATCTTCACTCATAGATACTTCCTTTTCCTTCAGCATCGATCGCTTTGAGTGCACCTGCACCTTGGTTTTATGCGCGGCGAATTTTACTATCACGGGCCTGGTTTTGTTCTCGTCGAATCTACCGATTCTGTGCGCACGAGCAATGCAGTCACTCGTTAAAGAGAGTTCTAATGTTTCAGCAATTAGGTTAAGAACTTTTTCTTCACATTGCTCGTTAGTCTCGGTAGAGCTATCATCAAATCCATAAAAGATAAGGTTGTCACGCCGTGAGCGGTCCTCGCTATCATCTAAACGAGCACGCAAAGCATGTGTTTCCTTTTGCACAAGTTCAAGTGCTTTACGTGTATCGCAAAGATCCCGTTGCAAGTTTTCAAAACCAGTCGCTACGTTTTCTACAGCTTCGAGACGCTTTCCGATATCGGCAATATCGCGTGTTGCCGCCTGTTGGTCTTGCTTCAACTCGGATAAGTCGTCAGACATTGTAGCCTGGGCTGCTTCTATGCGAATGGACCTTTGACGTATGTCATCCAGGATTTTCGAAATTTCCGGGAGCGAAGCATTTCCAGGACCAGGGTTACTTTCTATATCACCACATATCAACAAAAGAAGAACACTGAAGGGCTGCAGCACTGCTTCTGGGCGTGGAAGCATAAACCCCATAAACATTAAACCCCATAAACCAACCCAAACCAAACTGAAATTTGTTGTCTGCCTCTTTGAGATGAAAAATTTTGGAATTTTTCCTTCACTATTTTAGAGCATGAAATTCAGTTAATGGTATCTGAGAAACAGGAATTGCAACAGCCATTTCTCTTCAGCAAGAAAACTGTCATTGGTTTAAGTGTTTTCCCGATTCAAGGTTACCCTATATTTTAAACTGCACAATGTATTATGTGACAAGAACCGTCAAGCACAATAGGTGTGGTTTTAGATATGACTGGAAGTGATAAGGGAATACATTTACTTAGAGCAGGTAGTGACCGCTGATCCGGATCATGAAGAGTAATAACTAGAGGAATATGAATGGGGTGGAGTGCATATGGCAGGTTCTCTCAGATCATGAATGGCAGTTTTTCAATACCCCTCAAGAGAAAAGTATACAACAGGTGTATCCTACCGGTATTCACCTATGGGGCAGAAACGTGGAGGCTAACGAAGAGGGTTCAGCTTAAGTTAAGGACAACGCAACGAGCTATGGAAATAGAAATGATAGGCGTAACGTTAAGAGATCGGAAGCGGGCGGAGTGGGTGAGGGAACAAACGCGGGTTGAAGACATCCTAGTCGAAATCAGGAGGAAGAAATGGGCTTGGGCAGGGCATGTAAGACGAAGGCAAGATAATCGCTGGTCCTTAAGGGTAACGGAGTGGATTCCAAGAGAAGGCAGGCGTAGCAGGAAGCAGCAAAATGTTCCATGGGCGAAGGTTTGCAGGAACACGGTGGACATAGCTGGCGAAGGACAGGGTTAATTGGGGAACATGGGAGAGGCCTTTGCCTTGCAGTGGGCGTAGTCAGGCTGATCATGATACTTGCAGAAGAGCTTGCTCATGTTAAAATTTTCATTTGGTAAATATGTGCTTGTTTTACATGCACACAGCTTTTGAAAGGACTAGCATAGTGATAATTGTATTGGGCTTCATAAAATTGTAGCTCTGAATGAAGGTTTGCAATGAAAGGTGTCTGCACTTGGTCACAATATAGGTACGCACTAGTGGCGACATGACACACACGATCAGTACATTCTAGTTGTATTCTTTCCTTTTTCATGGGGTTATATGCAGGATAGTATGAAAACGGCATTGGAATTGACTCTTACTTGCATTATTTTCATTCATGTTTGCAGGCACCCGGTGAAATGCACTCATAGCCAAAGCTCCTTCACTCAGCCGAGCAAGCTACGGCATCATCCAGCATCTTAGTTTCTTTTGAGCGCTTACAGCTCACTGCGGTGGATTTGGTAGATGGGTTTACTTTGCTTTTGGCAGTGTTCTTGGCATTTAATGTCAAGTACACCCCAAAAACAAAGCGGGCTTGTCTGCTGCTTGAGACACTAATGGGGTTTGATCCTAGCGAGCGCCTCCCGAGCGTGTTTTGGGCAGCCACAGCAATCACAGCAATGACTTGAGAAATAAAAGTTATCAGTGTTGTACATTTGTGTCATTATTTCTTGAACCATTGTTATTCCCAACGCAGACAGAGCACCATACTAATGTGCAAACTGTAGTGTAGCCATAAAGTAGTTGTATGAGCAAAAATTATTCTACTCAAAGATTATAATCCCTTTTGCTCATTACTCTTTTGTAGATGTAGCGCAGGTGGATCCTGCAAAACATATGACCAACTTGCTCTGAAGAATATGTGAAATAAGAAAATTAGTAGGATACATTGAAAACACGTGAAACTCCTTTTGAAGGAGTAAAATAAGATCTGGGCTGATACTCCTTGAAGGAGTATAGTCACTCTAACAAACGGAGTCCTGGAACTCTACCTGAAAGAGTAGTAGGATGCTGTTTCAATGTGGTAGCTTTACTCCCTCGGAGGAGCGCCTGTACTCTATTGCAGGAGTAGTACAGCACTCCTTGAGTAGGTGTTGGATCACTCTTTGTCCAGAGGGAGTAATTTTATTCTGGAAAAAGGAGTGGAATATGGGACAAGCGAATACTCCTTCAAAGTGTGTTCTGGGCACTCCTCTGCACTCCTTTAGTTCTAGTAGTGTAGACTGGGCTGCTGAGGATGTTACGTGTGGCGAACTGGCCTGCGGAGGACAGAACTTGGACAGACATCGCTGAGATGTCAGGCAAAATGTGGAAAGCACCGAGGCAAAAGTGGGCCTTTTCCCTGTTCCTTTGCCAGTAGAGTATAGTGGTCACCACACGAGAGACGGCGAGCCAAAGCACTGACCAGACATCAGTAAGGGATGAAACTGAAGGATATTCTGTGTCGCAGGGAAATGAATCTGCTGTGAGCGCACCAATTCACAATGTTCCGCCGATCGAGAAGGAAAACAGTGATGCTGTCCTTCTAAGACAGCATCCTCGACATCAAAACATTGGAACTTGAAATTGAGCTCCAGAGATTCAAACACAGGGGTTAAAGCCACAGCGAGCTGGAAGCTCGAGATTGTAGGAGTAAATATGCCGAAGAGTAGAGGGCGGTCCTTGCTCCCACGTGTCTCGTGTCTCCAAAATATTTTGCAGACACGAAATTATAAGCATATGCTACCATCTCTGCTCTGGATACTTTATTTTTGAATTAGTTAACGCACACAGACTTTGTTGAGTGTCCGTGCGTATATGGTTCACGGTATCACGCGTCTGCGGCAGAATATTTGGAATTCTTAATTAGTGGAGCTCATTGTTTTAGCGAATTTGAAGAGGAAATGTAGTGGACCTGAACAAAATGAGCAATTCTGTCATTGGGCTTTTTTGTTAATGTGGCCCGCGGGTAAGGGATTTAGCAGCGGCGCCGGCAGCCTAGTCCTCTTCCGCGATGTAGGCCAGTTGGCGTGCGCCTCTATATGACACGCCTTGAAGAAGCCCGCAGAGAGACTATTAGCTCGTGCCTCTCCGTGCCTGGCTGCTGTAGGGTGTCAACTGATCTCAGGCGTGACCCCATGCATCGACCATGCGAGGCCCGGCGAAAGGCGACATGCCGGCGCCTATGCGTCTCGGTCGCTCGTGCTACCGCGCCTGAGGAGGCCGTAAAATCGGAGGTTAACTCGGTACCAGCATCTTCACACAAACGGTCGCTGCATATACTTTTGAACGCTCTCTCTGAATGCTTCCTCCTTCCACTTGCGTTCGTTGTTGTGAGCAGATTAAAGCAGTCCGCTTGGCATATTGGCATTACCTGCGGCGCTTCGCCAGAAAATAACCTATCCCAGAGTTAATACTCGGTGCGCGTGTGCATGGGACACTATCATGCCAAAAACACCGAAAGTGAGGTACGCTCAAAAGTTTAGAGACGAATGGCTTAAAGACCCGTACTTGTGCAGTTGGCTCTTCTGCAAGATCAACTGTAATGGACGGATGGTTGCCGAATGAAAATTCTACCGCTGCCAGCTGGGATCTAAATACAACACTCTTAAACAAGCCAGTAAAAAGGTAATAAGTGCCGCAGTTATATGACTCCGTTTTACTACTTTTTACCAGCTATTTACTACCCCCTTCAAGGTATAGTTAGTAAAAGTAGCCCTTGCTTTTTACTGTCTATGGTGATGTCTTTTTATTGTCTTTTTACTGTCTATGACAGCACGCTCTGGAAGCTAGGTCTGGATTCCGGAATTATTGAAATTGACTGTGAAGCTTTTTTATTTTTCGAGGACGCATAAATTTGACAAGCCCCGCTAGCACATCGTACGATGAATTTAGCAACATATGCGAGTTTCTATAAAAATGCTACTAGCTTCCCATTAGTAACTCCAGGTAGCAGCCGTTATTAACTGAATGGGTTAGTAACTGTAACTAACCTTCCCGTTACTAACTGCAGTCACTAACAGGGCAGTAACATATGCGACAACCAGTTATACCCGCAATGTGAAGTACTACTATCTTTTTTCTAAGAGTGAATGACTTGAAGGCGCACGAAGATGCAAAAAAGTACCAGAATGCTGCTAGCATATTGGGCCCGTCGAAAAAGCAGATTACCTTTCCGAAAAGAACTTAAAGCGATGCAGCGAGTACAGCAGATGGTAGGGCGGCGTTGTTCATAGTTGAACATTGTAGCATTATGACTGCCGACCATCTGGCATAATTCATCAAAAAATCATCCCCAGACAATGCGGCTGCGAAAGGCCACCGAATGAAGAGGACCAAAATGTGCTGCCGTGCTTAAAACATTTCTTCTGCACCCGCACTATAGAGAGGACCTTTGATCTGACACTGGCAACAGCAAATACAGCATCATTGCTGACGAATCTGTTCCGGCGGCCAACAACGAACACGCAGCGTGGAAGCAACGAGAAGAAGAACGTTTATTCGGGATTGCTTGCTGGTATATATAGCCTACAGGCGGCTACAGCCTACAGCCACCCTCGCGTGAATGACCCAATCAGCTCTGTTGCCTAGGCTGACGTCGAGTATTTCAAAACCTTCCTGCTCGCCGCGTAGTTCACTTACTTGAGACACTTTTTTGCAACAGGCCGAAAAATGGTTAGCGCCACGGCACCGGAAGCATGTTTTGCCGAATGCTGGACATCTGCCACGTTCGTGGAAGCGGTTGCACTTAGAACATTTGAACTGCCTGCGTGTTTTTATCCGGGCAAGTTCCTGTTCTCGTTGGGCCTCGTCTAGCTCCGGACACTCTGAACACTGTTCACAGGCTGAAAATTTGCCTTGCTGGCGCGTTTCAATTCGTGCTACTTGCTTCTCCGCTTGAGCCCATGTATTGTTTTGTTCGGCGCATACCTCTTCAGCCTTGCAAATTTCCTCCGCCCTAAGTAGAGTAAGGTCCCTAACTTTGAGCATCTTTTCGCGCAATTTGGGATTATTTGTGCCAAAGACAACCTGGTCCCTGACCATGGAGTCATTCCAGGTTCCAAAATTGCAGCTGCGCCCAAGTCTCTTCAAGTCCCGTGAAAAGTGTTCGCCCTCAGCTTGCGTTCTTGAGCGAAAGACATAACGCTCGTACACTTCGTTTTGCTGCTGTTTGCAGTATTCCTCGAACTTCTTAGTAACTGTTTGATAATCTTCCTTGCTTTCGTTCTCCGAAAACACAAAGTTGTTGAATACCTCTAGGGCGTCTTCCCCGGCCACGGTGAGCAGCAGTGCGGTTTTAGCTCCTTCCGTCCGCGGTTCTTTCCTCGGCTCCGTGGCCTGCAGGAACAGCTCGAACCGCTGCTTGAAGAGGCTCCAGTTCTTCGCGGTGCTACCGGACAGCAACAGCGGCTGCGGTGGCTTCACTAAATCCATCGTGCAGAGCACAGGGACACCGCTTCGATCAGCGCGTTACTGCATACGTGAACGCGATCCCACTTCTGACACCATGTTCCGGCGTCCAACAACGAACACGCAGCGTGGAAGCAACAAGAAGAAGAACGTTTATTCGGGATTGCTTGCTGGTATATATAGCCTACAGGCGGCTGCATGATAACGGCCACGTGTTACAGATATCAGATATCACGGACCGGGCCCATACAAAGAGCGCATGCGCGACTGATACAATACAGAATCAACTGACATATCAGTAACAAAGTATTTGTCAGTATGTGTCGTTTACCATAGTGAAGCGATATCAATTGTAACAACATTCCTGTCCCTGTGCGTGCTGCAAACAGGCGATGAACGCGGCATTCCTGAGAGCATAAAATGTGGACTGGACGATCACAGTCTGAAATTGGAAAGTTTTGTTGGTATCGGAAAAGACAACGCGAGCGTTATGACAGGCATCAACAACGGCGTCTATCAACAGCTCAAGGCTCATGCTCCCCATTTGGTTTTGATTCACTGTGTCTGCCATTAGCTCCAGCTGGTGACATCAGCCCCTGCGGGAGGACTCCCAAGAAGCTTTGAGTTTGATTGCCGGTGTGAGACACGATGGCAGAAGCCGAACGCTTAGTCGCATTTGGCAAGGAGTTGGGTTTGGAGGGCGCAGAACTTCACGATCGAGTCCCTGAGGGAAGACAGAGCGGCGGAACACGAGCGGCGTAAGCTGGAAGGCCAGCGAGAGATACAACGAGATGTGCGGGAGAAGGAGTGCTCTGAGCGAAAGCTCCAGGAAATTGAGAAAGAGATAGCACTCCTTCAATTAAGGGCGAGTGCCAACATTAGCGGCAGTGCGTTCAGCGAACCGAGCTCGTCGACGATAGCGACCCGAGCACTCAGAGTTCGATCACACAAGTTCATGGCCTATTTAATGAAAAAGCTGCTGACCTGGACGAGTACCTGACGCTGCTTGAGCGTGAGGCGGAAGCCTAGCAGTGGCCACGGGAGGAGTGGGCGACTGCGCTGAGCCTCACGGGAGAAGCCTTGAATATGTTTAGTCGAATGCCAGCTTCTGATTCGAATGACTACGATAAGGTCAAGCATGCGCTCCTGCTCAGATTTCGGTTGACCGAAGAGGGATTCCGCCAGAAGTTTAGGAACTAAACGCCCAACGACCACGAGACTCCCACGCAGTTTGTATCCCGACTGGGGAACTACTAGAGTAGATGGATAAAACTGTCGAAAACAGAGAAGTCATACGAGGGGATGAAGGGGCTGGTTTTAGCCGAGCAGTTAGAAAACTGTGCGCCTGCAATGGTCACGTTAATTAGAGAAAAGCGGACCACGGACCTCATGGAATGGGTTCAGCGAGCAGATGAATACACGATTGCCCGAGGAACTGTCAGCTTCGGCCCAAGAGACTCCAAGAAGGACAGTCTTATCGCAGCCAAGATGGCCGAACAGCCGCGTGGCCCGGGAACGCTTTCACGGTGCGACATCTGTTCGCGACATGGGCATATTGCGGTACAGTGCAGGGCGAACGGTGGCTCTCCAGTGCAAAAGAATCAAACGCCACCCACCTCCAGGAACATGTCTGCTTGTATCCCGGATGACCATTTAGAATTGAAGGATGTACAACTCGTCCCAGTTGTGAACATGACTTCGTTCGCAGACGTGTCCGACTTGCCGGTCGTAGAAGGCCTGATCAGTGGAAGAAAGGGCCGAGTGCTGAGGGATACAGGTTGCAACATCGCTATCGTCAACCGCACCTTCGTGAAGGACGAAGAAACGACCGGCACCTACCGGGTCGTCTACTTGGTAGACCGCTCTGCTAAGTTACTGCTCAAGGCCCGCACTCATATCGGCACCCCATACACAAGGGGGAAGTTATAGCGGGTTGCATGGAGGAGCCCCTTTTCGACCCTGTTCTCGGAAACACTGAAGGAGTACGACGCCCAGGAGCACCAGACACTGAGTGGAAGCATGAGGACTCGGAAAAGGCAGAGGCTCCTCCAAGTCAGCATCATGACCCATGCAGCAAAGGCGCTGACCAGGTTACCATGCCCACGGCGGCGGTCACGACCCGCCAGCAGGCGGCGCGACAGTCCAAAGGGGGATTCCGTAAGCTGCGGGCGCCTACTACTCTCCCTGAAGTCAGCCCTGACCAAATGACTGTGTACATTTCCTTGATTTCAGCTAGCATTTCCTTACCTCCTACTTGCTCCCTAACTCATTAGGATATCCTCAAACCCTTTATCGTTGCCCTGCCATGTTACTTTCCATGCTTCACTGCGCTGTCCTTAATTAAAATACCACCCTCATTATCACTCTCAGAGTTTTCCCTCTTAAGTGAGTGCAAACAAGATATCATGCTTTCCTCTTGAGGAAAATAGGTTACCTGGTTTTCATGGCTCAGTTCAGAATATTTGCCAGCTACGCTACACTACTGATCTCAATAAAAGTCCGACTTCCTGGGCCACTTTACTATTCTATACACATGAACACATCACGAGAGGCACGTTTTGAAGACTGTGTCATGTGCCTGTGCGTGCTTAACAAAATTAAACGTTTTCTCTTCCTTTTCCACACTCAACATGGACAAGAATAAGCTGGATGGTCTCCGCCACAGTTCACACAATATGTTAGAAGGTGGAAGTGATCTGGGCTAAAGGATGCTGCTGATGCCCAAAATTTTGAAATTGCCAGAACTGCCTCGGTTCACATAAACTGGGCTCCAGGGGCGGATTTATGCCGCGATGGGGAGGAAAATCTTTCCCAAGCAAGACATTTGGAATCAAATCAAATCAAATCTTTATTTCAGCACCGCAAAAATGCTGAGGGTCGTGGACAAAATGCCTCTTTATGGGCTTGACTAAGCCCACGGCCCTTTTCTACATGGCAGCATGGCATACAGCAAGAGAAAATTGTTCTAAGTTAATTGTACACAGCTCTCAGAAAAAAAGAGAAAAAATAAAAAAGAAAGAAAGAAAAGGAACACAAATGGAAGTTCACAGAAGGTAAGCGACTTGGTACAGTTGTTAGGAATATAAATACAGGCATGTATGAAACAAATCTACTATGAAGGCAGTTCTTAATAGCATAGAAATATTGCATGAAATGTCATCAAGAGAATGACTGCAATAAAAAACTAAACAATGACTAAAGAAATATAAAATTCGTAACAAAAAGAAAAACCGAAAAAAAAGAAACTTCTACCTACATTTGTTTAGGTATGTGGGAAGGAGATGACGCAACATTTGAAGTCCATAATTTGTTCGTGAGTATGGAATTTCCCAGGTTTCAGCTTGTCGTGTAGTACGAATACTAGTTTTTAGCTTTAGGTTTGCAATCTTAACTAATGTGGTATTATTCTTTTTTATGCCAGCTTCATAGCGCCTGAAGCTACGCGGTCTGCCGGGGCCGCTGCTAGTAAGGCCGTCTGCAGGCGCGCATGCGGGCACACACAAACGTGCTTGTCTGCGCGCCAGGGGCGGGGGGGGGGGGGGGAGAGATGGAGTTGGGCCGCACCGCAAAAAAGGGCGCAGGGATGTCTGTGGTTGCGCTGGGCTCCCCGGACGCTCCCCGGCTCCCCGGAGGGCTCCCCGGAGGGCTCCCCGGAGCCGGCTCCCCGGCTGTCCTCTTTAGCCCTCTGGCTACTTTTCACGTCTTTCTGTTGCGTCCGCCGCATTCCACAGAACCGCTTTCGCAGACGGGGCAGGGCGATAACTTTGAAGCTAGACGCAGTGTCTGTGACAAAACTTGGGTAGGGCCTAGTTGGTACATGATGTTGTGAAGGTAAAGGATGCGCAATCAAAGGACGAACCACGAAGAAAGACACAGGGACACACACAAGCGCACTAACAACTGTTTATTTCTTCCTTGAAACGCTTACTTATACACCTGGCCACGCATGCTCAAAAGCAATCTCTAACCACAATAGTCATGCCAACGGCTGTTAACGCAGACGCGAACGCAAAAAGTTGATTTCGGCAACGTACAGAGCCACGGACGTGTCACTGATACAATCTACCGCGTTTTCCTTTATGTGGAAAGCTTCCAAAGCCAGCCGCGCTTGTTCATTTTTACTTTTTCCCAGTATCACGGTCTCGTCAAGTCGCGGTGCGCAATTGCGGCAAGAACTAAGATGGGACACAAGGTGTGCCCCTTTGTCTGTGTTGTTCCTGACTTTATTCGCATGTTCCCTGAGTCGCTCGTTTATGCACCGCCCTGTCTGCCCGATGTAGGTCTAACCACATGAAAGAGGGAAGGAGTATACCACCCCTGTGGCGCAAGGGATGTAGGTAGACCCGTGCCTGATTAGGCATCCACTCCTTCTATCACCGCACGTGCGGGCGCACAGCTTCGCCAGTTTATTCGGCGCAGAAAACGCCAGAGGGACACCATGCCTGCCTGCAACTCTCTTGAGGTGATGAGACACCTTATGCAGATATGGCACCACCACAGGCCTGAACGCTTCGCGTTCACTCGTCCCTCTCATACTTGGCGTACCGGTCTTCATCTTTCGTATCAGGGCCTCGGCAACCGCCGTCAAGAGCGACATAGGGAAACCTGCTGCCGAAAGCCGGCGGACCTGATTGTCAAAACTTGCCTGCAATTGATGCTCACACGACTTTTTGAGAGCCGAATCCATGCAAAGGGTAGCAATGCCTCTTTTCACAATCTTGGAATGCTCTGATTTGTACGGCAAAAGTTCCTTTTTTGCACGAGGTTGGTAAGACCAACATACATGCCGCACGCAGAACTCTAGTTTTAGGTCCAGGAACTGCAGAACACTCCTGTGGGGTAACTCATGTGTAAAACCAAGACCTTGTCCGTGTTGCTTAAAAACTTCTAAAACTTCATCAATCGCATCCTGGCTGGAATAGTCACGCGCTAAAAACACTAAAAAATCGTCAACGTACCTAAACACTTTTAAAACCTTTCCCTTGCTAAAAACATCGTCTAAAGACTTGTCAATACTCGATAAAAAAATTTCACAGAGAACTGGGGCAACGCAGGACCCGATACAAATGCCGTTGCGTTGCAAAAATGGCTGGTCATTAAAAACAATAAAAGTGACCTTAAGATAATATTCTAAAAGATTTAAAAAGTTCCCCACAGAAAGTCCCGTAGCGTTTTGGAAACTGAGCTCACCATTTTCCTCAATGCATGATTTCACCGCATACAAAAGCTCGCACTGTGGCACTGAATAGAACAAATCTTCTACATCTACTGAAAAAGCATACCCGACATTTGTATTACTTTCCAAATACCGCACTACATCTTCCGAACTCTTAGTCCTGAACGGATCGTTAACCTTTAGCAATTTTAGTCTCTTCTGCAAGAATAAGCTAACATTGTGCTGCCAACAACCAGACTCACTGACTATGGTTCTGAAAGGTATTTCCGGCTTGTGCGTCTTTGCTGTGAAGAAAACCGATAAGCACTGACCTCTACTTTTATCTATATCCCGAGCGAGCGTCGTTAGTTCAAGTTTTTTGCAGAATTCTATAAACTTAGTTTTTACTTTTACTGCACTTTTTCGGACTGGGACAAAGTTTTTTGACACTGCCTGCAGCGCTTTTTCATCAAAAATGCCCTTTTCAACAACTACAAAGCCACCTGTCTTATCGCCCTGCAGTAGACGCAAATTGTTTGCTTTCAAGAAGGACAACGCCTGTCGCACGTCATTGTCCACAAGGCGAGACGGCCTTTTCGGTGCCTTTTCGCACCGACGGCCTTTTCGCGAACGTTGCCTGCTTGAAGGAGTGGAGTGCTTGGAAAAGTCTGCACCGAAAAGGCCGTCTCGCCTTGTGGACAATGACGTGCGACAGGCGTTGTCCTTCTTGAAAGCAAACAATTTGCGTCTACTGCAGGGCGATAAGACAGGTGGCTTTGTAGTTGTTGAAAAGGGCATTTTTGATGAAAAAGCGCTGCAGGCAGTGTCAAAAAACTTTGTCCAAGTCCGAAAAAGTGCAGTAAAAGTAAAAACTAAGTTTATAGAATTCTGCAAAAAACTTGAACTAACGACGCTCGCTCGGGATATAGATAAAAGTAGAGGTCAGTGCTTATCGGTTTTCTTCACAGCAAAGACGCACAAGCCGGAAATACCTTTCAGAACCATAGTCAGTGAGTCTGGTTGTTGGCAGCACAATGTTAGCTTATTCTTGCAGAAGAGACTAAAATTGCTAAAGGTTAACGATCCGTTCAGGACTAAGAGTTCGGAAGATGTAGTGCGGTATTTGGAAAGTAATACAAATGTCGGGTATGCTTTTTCAGTAGATGTAGAAGATTTGTTCTATTCAGTGCCACAGTGCGAGCTTTTGTATGCGGTGAAATCATGCATTGAGGAAAATGGTGAGCTCAGTTTCCAAAACGCTACGGGACTTTCTGTGGGGAACTTTTTAAATCTTTTAGAATATTTTCTTAAGGTCACTTTTATTGTTTTTAATGACCAGCCATTTTTGCAACGCAACGGCATTTGTATCGGGTCCTGCGTTGCCCCAGTTCTCTGTGAAATTTTTTTATCGAGTATTGACAAGTCTTTAGACGATGTTTTTAGCAAGGGAAAGGTTTTAAAAGTGTTTAGGTACGTTGACGATTTTTTAGTGTTTTTAGCGCGTGACTATTCCAGCCAGGATGCGATTGATGAAGTTTTAGAAGTTTTTAAGCAACACGGACAAGGTCTTGGTTTTACACATGAGTTACCCCACAGGAGTGTTCTGCAGTTCCTGGACCTAAAACTAGAGTTCTGCGTGCGGCATGTATGTTGGTCTTACCAACCTCGTGCAAAAAAGGAACTTTTGCCGTACAAATCAGAGCATTCCAAGATTGTGAAAAGAGGCATTGCTACCCTTTGCATGGATTCGGCTCTCAAAAAGTCGTGTGAGCATCAATTGCAGGCAAGTTTTGACAATCAGGTCCGCCGGCTTTCGGCAGCAGGTTTCCCTATGTCGCTCTTGACGGCGGTTGCCGAGGCCCTGATACGAAAGATGAAGACCGGTACGCCAAGTATGAGAGGGACGAGTGAACGCGAAGCGTTCAGGCCTGTGGTGGTGCCATATCTGCATAAGGTGTCTCATCACCTCAAGAGAGTTGCAGGCAGGCATGGTGTCCCTCTGGCGTTTTCTGCGCCGAATAAACTGGCGAAGCTGTGCGCCCGCACGTGCGGTGATAGAAGGAGTGGATGCCTAATCAGGCACGGGTCTACCTACATCCCTTGCGCCACAGGGGTGGTATACTCCTTCCCTCTTTCATGTGGTAAGACCTACATCGGGCAGACAGGGCGGTGCATAAACGAGCGACTCAGGGAACATGCGAATAAAGTCAGGAACAACACAGACAAAGGGGCACACCTTGTGTCCCATCTTAGTTCTTGCCGCAATTGCGCACCGCGACTTGACGAGACCGTGATACTGGGAAAAAGTAAAAATGAACAAGCGCGGCTGGCTTTGGAAGCTTTCCACATAAAGGAAAACGCGGTAGATTGTATCAGTGACACGTCCGTGGCTCTGTACGTTGCCGAAATCAACTTTTTGCGTTCGCGTCTGCGTTAACAGCCGTTGGCATGACTATTGTGGTTAGAGATTGCTTTTGAGCATGCGTGGCCAGGTGTATAAGTAAGCGTTTCAAGGAAGAAATAAACAGTTGTTAGTGCGCTTGTGTGTGTCCCTGTGTCTTTCTTCGTGGTTCGTCCTTTGATTGCGCATCCTTTACCTTCGCAGTGTCTGTGGTACTAGTCGGTGGAGCGAGTTCTTTTGGGCCATGCCTAGGCCTCCCGTAGACAGCCCTTCACACCATTTCGCGTCCTAGTCTGCGTTAAGGGTTGTCATCACCTGCGTGAGCTGCAGCCGCATACCTTTTGGTTAAGAAGAAGTTCTTGTTGGGCGAGTTGGTGCACACTGTTGTAGGTACGAATTGCGCACAAAAGACACACACAGGAAAAAAATTGAATTGAAAAATTGAAAATTGATTTGCCTCCTTATCCTCTCTTTCCCCTCTTTGTAGGCACGTCTGCACACTGCCTATAAAGCGGCATTGAATCCAATAAACACCAATTGATAGTTTGCGCTCTTTCAGTCTCCCTCGTGTTTTTTTTTTTCCTGTGTGTCTTTTGTGCGCAATTCGTACCTACAACAGCATACCTTTTGGTATGGTTTCTTATTCGGAATAGCGAGTTAGAGTGGTCGCGTGGTATTCATATCTAATTCGTTTCTCGATAGTTTTCCGGATTTTTACAAAAGACGGCGAGTGAGTTTCCGGGGAGCGGGCCGTACCTGTGGCAGCAGCGAGTGGTTCGCTGCGCTGCTTTAGGTTGTGGGGCGCCGCCTCGGCGCAGGCCTCTCTCGTCATGTAGCGGCGGCGTGGCGGTACGGGGGTGTCTCGGCCTCTTGGGCCCTCGGATGAGCAACAGATGGCGTTGTTCTTGTCCTGCTGCATCCCTGAGTCCTCGTCATCGGTTGTCTACGGAAGCTTCATCTCGTAGCGGGGGGTCTGGTCCTGAGGGCGCGTGTCAGGTGCTCGCGCACGATAGCCACGCCCTCGAAGCTTAGATGATGTCCACCGGCCGTGGGTACCCTCCATGGTGGCAGCTCTTCAAATGCGTGATTTAGATTCGCCACGTCACTGCCAAGTCGCCATCGGTGACATAGTCGCCGCACCTGGCCCACAAAGACTTTCGCCTGGCCGTTAATCCAGCTGACGAACCTTCTGTTCGCCCCTCAGTATGGGCGGTTCAGGGCGCGTGGAAAAGGAAGACCCAGGCACACTTTCAACGAGGGGCGCTCACGGCCTATTCTCAACACGATCTCCCTCATGCTGGACATAGCGCCAGCGTTGGCGATGTCGGCTGTCCCAACGTAAAGAGTCACTGTACGGTGGGGGCAGGCAGGTATTCCAAGAGTGCCGGAATATCAGCATACTTGGCTGATCTATACACCACGAAGGCAGGGGTGTTATGTTGCTCCGGGTCGAAATACTCGTATACATGCTTGAAAAGTTCGTCGCCAATTATAGTCGTGCTAATTGGGTTCCGTGGGAGGTGCATGGATGATCGCTCGGTTGTGTGGGCGCTGGCAGCAACTGCAGTAGAAGTAGTAGCAGGTGTCATCGTTCAATGGGCCAGGAAGACTAGTAGAATGAAGGGGTCACAACTTTCTCATCGGTTTTGTTTATTGAAAACAGTGTCGGACGCAGGACCGTCCCTCATCAGGGTAAAGAGACGAATGAAGAAAGTTCGCATATTCAAGGCACCGCACGAAAAGGGAGAGGAGATGTCGCTGTCTCTCTCGTTCGTTAGAGGAAGCAGAACCAAAGCCAGTGTAAGAAGAAACAGTGCTGCAGTCCATTTGGGGGCAGAAGAGGAGGGTTGCTAAGGCCACGGGTGAAAAAATAAAAATACTTATAAAAATAAAGAAAGGAAACTAAAATAAAAATAAAACAAAAATAGGAACACAGCGGAAGCGGCGTAGGTAAAAGATCTATAGCGATAGATGGGGAGGGAATGAGGTAGTTCTCAGAAGGCGCCAGCCAGAAATATTTGATTTCATTTATGGGGTTTAACGCCCCAAAGCGACTCGGGCTATGAGGGACTCAGAAATATTGTCCGCAGAAGCTCCCTTTGGTGGGACGCACAGATATATACACTGCACACACATACCAGGTGTCCAGCAAAATGTAACCATGGTTTTAAAAGGGACGGTCTGTCCTCGGCGCGTAAAACAAACTCAGTGGTCCTTAGGGTCGTGTAGAATATTCTGCAGTAATTTTTTTCGTAGTGCATAGCTGGTTAGATAGCTCAAATTAAGTAGCTAGGTATATAGATATTGCCTTCGGGAAAAGTTCAGTTCGAATGTTGTAGGTCACCTTGAAAAACAGCCAGCTAAAGTTTTAGTAACAACGTACTCTCTGAACAGCTTTGTTTAAGAAATGTAGAAGAAACCATGCGGAACTCAACGTATACTCCAGAACTAGAGTGCTACTTGAGCGCCCCAGATGAATATTCGCTTATCATATATCTCGCGCCCATTCTAAACACAAAGCTCAGTCGGAGACTCGTTTAGCTGTAGCACCTCGTATACTGCAAAATGAAGTAAAACCGTAATCCGCTCTCTGTTCCTCCGCAGCGGGCGCTTTTCGGGGTGTAAAGCGTATGTATCTCGCGACGGAGAGAAAAAAGTTGGCTGATCTATACACCACCAGAAAAAAAAAAAACTTTTTTTCTCCGTGCACAACTCACCCAAGCACCCACACATCGCCGCCGAAGCTGATGATGATGGTGATAGCTTGGCCTTCCCTTTGAAGCTGGCGGGCGCCAAAAAAAGTGCCCTGGCCAAATACAGAGAAAAAAGGGCAATAAAAAACTAAAAACAATATCGTGAGTGAAGCGGCAAACGCACACACAAACAGCTACGAAAATATCAACGAGAAACAGTTGGCTAACCTTGAACTAGCGTCCACCACTCACTCAAGCGGCGCTTCGTCCCTGCGCCTGCCGCTTTGCTTGCCGTTTTGCCGTCCCCATTGGGCGAGCAGAAACCCAGCGCTGCGAACGCATCGAACAACAAGCGGCTACCAACGCTGTTGTCGGAGAGACTTTCGACGCAGATGTCTCGCTTGCCTGTCCGGTATGCTCCAGCGTCGGTTCCCCCTCCATGGCAGCTCTCCAAGACTCTAGCTGCCGCACTCACACTTGGGCCTCAACCGCATTGGCTCATTTCTTCGCGCTGTCTGCCTGTACCTCATTGCTTAAGAAACCGAACTGCGACGAAAGTGCTGGAGTCACTTAACCCAATTCGTCCACAGGCAGTTTTGGTTGACATAAACAAAAACTTTGCGCCCCCACCTATCCTTTTACGTGAGGCGTAGCCTGCCGTCATAGGCTATCTTGCTCCGCGCCTCGCTGGCCTCAAAGGTTGACCAGCCGTGATCACTCCGCACAAATTCATTAGCCGCAAGACCGTGGCACCCCGGCGCAAGACGACCCCGTGCAGCTTGTTTCAGGTGATCCTCATATATAGCTGGTAATCAGGCTGCGTACTGAACCTGAAGTCGAGGTACCTGTTTTCTGCAGCCCTCTTGATGACATCCCCATTGAGGATATGGACAAGCTGTTCCGCGTCCGAAGGCATTGAGACGCATAACACCGCTGACTTCTTTGCGTTGAAGTTCAATCCACAGCTTCCGCGCTAACATTGATGACTGCTTGGAGCTCCGTATTTGTTCCTGCTATTAACACCACATCGTCGGCAAATACCAGGCCTGGCAAGATCCATCGGTCTTTCACGCCGTCGCTGATGTCGATGAGCGTTAATCCGAGCTTCAAGTTCAAGAGCTGGCGCTCCACCTGTGCAACGTAGAGCATATACAGAAGGGGGGACAAAGGACAGCCCTGCCTCAAACCCTTCTCTACCACCACTGACGCCAAGCTTTGAAGCCGCACTCCATGGCTACTATTGGGAGGCCTGTATAAAGGCGACGAAGCCCGCTGATCCAGGTTATCGGCACCTCCATGACTGGAGGCATTGCATAAGTGGCTCATGTGGTACGCTGTTGTATGCCTTCACGACATCCATAAAACAGCCCGTCAGTCCACAATACTCCTTCGGGCGATCTCAAAGCACTGGTTGAGGACGAAAATATTATCTTCCAGCCGTCGGACTCCACGAAAGCTATTTCGGAGCTCCGTCAGATGACCACTCTGCTCCGCCCAGCCACTCATCCAGACTTTTAACACCTGCGTAAAGACTGTCCCGCAGAAGACCGCTGGCCCCACCGGTTGACCGTCTCTCCCTGCCGGGCGTACCATCGCAGTTGCCCTTTGTTTTAGCGTCCTCGGGTCGGTACGCCGGTCCGATTCTGCGTACCTTGGCCAAGTGCAGCGCGTGCTGCCCGCATAACATACGTGTACAGGTCGAGAGTTCGGTCTGATAGTTCCCAACCGTTTCTGAATTGCCCGTCACTGAATGCAACCGTTTCGGCTCCCCGGGAACGAATGAGAAAACTGTCTCCGTTCCAGTCGCATCGCGGCTCAAGTTCCTGCGACGCTGGCGCGGGTGGTCGATACGCGCGGGAGGCGAGTATGTCCGCCTGTATGCGCTTGGCTGCCGAGGCGAGTTCGTCCAATTCTCTAAAGTGTACGTCTCGCAGGTACGCTGCAAAAGTATGGTGAGCTTGTCGCGTGACGCGCTCCAGCTTCTCGCCGTTTGAAGCTGAGGGGTCCGCGATATGATAAAGTTCGTCCATCGCCCTCACACTCAAGCAGGATTCGTCCAGATGCTGAGTACGCAGCTCCAACTCGTGCCGCAGACGACGCTCGTAATCTGCGGGCAAGAACTCCTCACGAAACCTCGCTCGGAACTCCTCCATTGTGCGTGACCGGTGGCCAGTTAGGCGGAATCAGCGGGTAGCCTGATCGGTCAGTGAGTCGGGCACGACACGCGCCAGAATATTGCCATCAGTAAGCCCTGTCGCCTGCTGGTAGGTCAGCATGCGCTCAAGGTACTCGTTGGCGCTGACAAGATCATGATAGCCGCCGTAGGTGGGAAGGTTCACCCTTTGCCTCGGACTCGCAGCTGGAGCGGGTGTTTTCAGGGTGTTCTGCATGATACCCGTGAGGCTCTCTATGAGGCGCAAGGCGTTGCGCAACAGAGCCTCTTGGGGGTTGGCCTGGCCGGGGAGTTCTGGCTGAGGGGCCGCGTGGGATGAGCAAGATTGCACAGGTCCCGCCATGCTCTCCCTACCTGGCGGCGTAGCGCTTGGCGAGAAGTGCCTAGCGTCGCCGCTCGTCTGAGCCAGTGTGTCGTGGGAATCACCGCTCGGCTCAAACGATATAAGATTGCAGCGGCTAGCGTCAGCCTCTGGGAATACACTTGCCGTAGTTGTTAACTGCCGTGTCAAGATGATGCTGAGATGCCGTATTGGACAACCACAACAGGGACTGTGGTTGTCTGTCCCGCTCACCGCCATGGCAAGTCTGTGTGTCGGCAGTCGGTGACACAGACACTCGGTTTGTCACACCTCTGGCCCCACGTTGGGCGGCAAGAATATGGGGGTTATTCTTGTAATAACGCTCAAAGGGCTAGAAGCAGTTGTCGCTTTCTAGCACCAGCGTGCCTGCCCTAGCAGTCAGAGCTGTGACCCCCAACCCACGGTGCGGTAAGTTGCAACCACGGCGGGTTCGGGCCAGGGGGGACAAACACGAGTATTGTACTCGGATGAGCGTTTATTGTTCCCGTGCAATACATTACAGCAGCAACAATACAACCGCCGTGACGAGGGAGTGTTCCGCTCGCGTACGGGGGTGAAAAGCACAAAGGAAACACCGCACGCCAGAATGTGGGGAAGTAGGTTCCGCTCACCTCGCGTGGCTCCTCGCTCACGGCCCGAGGCGGTCAAGTCACACACGGTGGCCGGGCGATATGGGAAGGGCAGCGGTCTCCGTGGCAGATCTCTGATTCGTGCGTGTTCACGGCTCCCGCCAGAAGACGAGCGAGCCTCGGAAGAAACTCGCCTTCTGCCCGGGCTCTGGAAAGGAAGACTCTCCGTTCTTAGAGGGGAAAGAGGGAATCTCCCCGCGGCGGCGTCGGGGCGGGACGCGAAAGGAAGCGGGGGCGGCGTGAATGCCCTCCCTCGCAAACCTGCTGAACGGCGCGCGCATAACATCGCGAGATAATTACGCGCGGCCGTTACTATGGGGCACTTGATTGATGTGTATCCCCACAAGTGATAAGAGAAAGATCTCTACTGACCAAGCTAGATATTTCATTTCCTGCACATGCAATGCAACCAGCTGAAGAACGCAATTGTAATGTGGTGTCTTAAATGAGTAGCATTTTATTTCGTGGTTTCTTGCATTACAAAACGATGTTATTGAGTTGATGCACCTTACCTTTGTCGATACTGCATGAATGGCTCGAAAGAAAGCTCCCTCTGCTGTTTGTGCAAATTAGAAAATTTAGTCACTTTCGATCTCCTTGATACCGATGTCATGTATATGTATAGCTGTAAAGGTTACTTCCGTGATCCGTGATATGTCATTAAGCTATCGGAGACGACTAGACATGTCAAGTCGCACCACAGTCATAAGTGTCGGAGATGACGGGCTTGCAGTTTCGAAAATTGTCTTATTTCAACTTTACTGGCCACCAGTGTGGAAAAGAGCGCACCTTTAAGATAACATGCTTCCAAATTTCTTTGCAATTTGTGGTTACAGGTGACTCGCATAATGGACAGTTTTGTCCAGGAACCAAATTGTCTATATTAACGAGACATCATTGTATTCATATCTTTCTGTGATAAATTTGCACTAAAACATTTATACTTCTGCACAATACTCAGTGTTTCGTACTTTGCATTTTGAGGTCATTATCTAAATGTTTACATTTTTGTGCATGATCAAACCACCAGTGCTTTGTGCATAAGTTATAATAACTCTCCACAGAAGCAGCCACATTTGTGAGCAATAATCAATGTTTCATGTTATCCATTTTAAAATAGCCATCTGTGGCGCTGTGATAGCTGCATGCTGCTGCCATATCTGCAAATATTTGCCAATAATCAAAGTTCTTATCATTATACATTTTAATTTAGTCAACGTTGTCACTTGGAGTATCAGTGATGGTTTTGAGCTCGAACATCTCTATTTCTGTGCAATAAAAGATGTACTTACAGTTTCCTTATTTTAGTAATGTGTATATAGTGACTGGTGTAGCAGTAACAAACACACGCAACAGTCTGCTTACAAATTCATTTAATTCTATTAATTATAGGGAACAGGTGGGACAGAACGCTGCAGCAGCAGCTTGGCTAGTCCGCGCCTCCTACAAGGTGACGGCAGTGTATATTTTAGAACTTGACTACGTTACATGGCAGTGCAAAAAAAAAAGAGAAAAGAAAAGAGCTTGTACAACACAAAAAGGACACACACTCGTAAGCATGTGCACTGCGTACTGCGGCTTGCATGCAATATAAAAATAAATACCAGGAAAAAAAACGAATCCTCTTAAAGCTTCTTGTGCACAAGCTGTTCAATTATCGATACCCACTGAGGTGCCAGGTACACATTCTTGTATGTTTCCACGAACCTCGCAATGGACTCATGGAAGTAGTGGCGAGCCGGCCGTGCATCAACATCGCGTGTCGTGCAGCCATGCAGGCCTTCCATACGCAGTGCAATTCCATCAGTTTCACAGAGACGAAAGGCTAAAACTTGGATGGAGGAAAAGAGACTGTACGTTCCCTGGGGTGTTCATTTGCTTTTTATGCAGGAAGCCCGAAACCATCGAGCACGTCTTCTTGGGGTGTTTGGGCGGAGTATTCTTTTGGGACATAGAGCGAAGAACACTGAAAAAAGACCTGCAACTAGATCCCCAAGAAATTTGTTTCCTACCCATAGAAAATGATGTCATCATTGTCAATGTCACTAATTGCAGCTTCACTGTCATCACTACTATCATCCTCAAGGTAGACAAGGAGAATTATGACACGTATTTCACGATCCCGGGCGTGGCGCAGTTGGTTAAAGTGCTCAGCTGGGGATCCAAGGGATGGAGGTTCGATTCCCTCTAGACAAGAATTATGATGTGTGTTGTGTGATGTGCGTCGTGGTGGTGCAGTGGTTAGGGCAGTCGACTAATGTGGCCAAGGATGCGGGATCGAATCCCGCCCATGGTGGCCGCTTTTCGATGGAGGCAAAAAACAAGGCGCCCGTGTGCTGTGTGATGTCAGTGCACGTTAAACCCCGGGTGGTCGAAGTTTTCGTACCCCTCCGCTAAAGCGTCTCTCGTAGCCTGAGTCGCTTTGGGGCGTTAAACGCCACAAACCAAACCAAAAATTTGCTGTCATGATGGAACAATAGCGCAGCAAACATGAACAGAGAGAAGACTGTGACAAGACAATCGTTGACTGCAACTCAACTGTACTGAGAGATCGGTCCGACTGGGTGGTTTAGGTGAGCAATTGTCACGCTTTCCTATGCTACGAGCACAGCCCATTGCCCAATATGGCAGCACCGTTCACTGCTTTGTGAAATTTTGTGCAGGTGGAATGATGTCCTTCTTTGGTTTTATGGATTATACATGGCTTTCTAAATAGACGTGCCATAAGAAGCATTTTTATCTGCTCAAGCACTTTGTGTTCATTGCACATGCATATAACATTTTTTCATAGCTGTTAGCGTCCCGCTCTTTCTTGCATTTCTTCTGTGTGACATTGTTTTGCAGACATAAATGATCATTTCTGCGATGCTCATCAATTTGGGCCTTGACGTATAACCTTTAAATGCTACATCACATCGAAATATGTTTGATTTCATACCTTGTAGTTGAAATAAAGGCTGCCGGCATTCCTGGGGCATTCAATTTCAACATGCTTGCCATCCACTGCTCCCAGGCAGTTGGGGAATTGCCACCGACTCCAGTAGACTGAAGAAATTTGTAGCCATTCCGTTTGTGTTGGAGGCTGTAGTATTAAAGACCAGTGCTTCATCAAAAATGAAATGCATGTATCATAGCCGACGTATGGTCAAGGGTAGAGTTGGCATACCTTCATATATATGGGGGTCAGCACCTACCACAGCAACTTGCACGTCAGGTGCATAGCCTCTCCGGCCGTTGTGATCGCCACCCTGAGCGCCATTGCGGCATCATTTATCAACTTTCCTGATGACAGGTATCTGAAAATATGCACAGTCACAAGCATTTCAGCAAGTTTCAACACATATGTACACTCACACTTTTTATCCTGATTGCTGGGCGTCATCCAAGCAGTCTGTGAAGCCACTAACTTTCTTTGTAATGAAACGTATGGCTTCAAGATAACCGCTTTAGGCAGCAAGCTGCTGATGAGATTGCTATCCTAATTCACAGGCAGCTCGCTGCGATTAAAAACCGCTGTGCAGCAGCTAGACTATATATACAAGATGTTTTTCTTAAGGACCAATACTTTTATAAAATGGGAACTTGCTTCAGATTTATTTTAGCCCTGAGGCTATATATATTGAAGGCTAAGGCGAAATCAAGATAAGAGGCAGAATGCTTTTATTACCTTGCTAAGGAAAAAAAATGTACAACATGCTCCCAAAACAATTATTGGTAAAAACGCATTTTGTAAATCTGATAACTAATTAGAGCATTCTGCCTCTAACCTGGTGTCCACCGTAGTCCTCGATACAACTTCAGGTCCAAAATATTAATTTAAGCATGCCTTCTATATATATAAATATTTTGGGGCATTTAAAAAAATAAACTGATATAAGCACACTATTGGCCCTACTCAGAGAAAATAAGCCGTAGTGGAAGATCCCAAACAGTGTTCCTGCACAAGATCCGCTCGTCGGGCACAAGCAGTTCACAGAGTACCTTTTGAAACCACGTGCTCTTACCGCAGCGTCAGGGCGAGGCGTTCGCCAGACGATATGGGCTGTCTGAACAGCCGCTCTTTAGTAAAGCGACTCTTCGCTAACTCGTGGAGAAAGTCGAATGCCTCCGGTGACATCCGATAGTACTTTTGAAACAGCGACGGATCTCCGTTCTTCATCACCTTCATCTGCAAGGACGTATTGAAGTATTTAGTTACTCTGAAATCACCTCTTCGCCAGAAACAACTTACCGCCGTGAAAAAGTCGCTTTCTTCGGCGCGCCGCTGCCAGACCGGCCGCACCCAGGATTTCCGGGCAAAAGTCTTCTTTCTTTTGATGATCAAAAGCAACCGCAGATCTGCGAGCTTCCTGCGTCTGTCCATTTTGAGCGGGCAAAAGATCGCGAATGCGCGCGCGCTTCTGCGAGGCGAAAACGAAAACGCAAGCAAAAAAACAAAAGGTCACGTGACTACTTGTTAGCGCAAAGTTAGCGCGTGTTGAACATATAAAGTCCAATGCAGTGTGTTGTAGATGCATTGTATTTTGTGTTTCGTCGCAAAATATAATTCTTGCAATTATTTAACTTTTGTTGCATTTGCGAATACATTTGCGGTGTGCTGTGCCAGCAACACTGAACGCTGTCGCCTTTTCGCGTTGCCGTCGGTTTCGCGCTGTCCCGTGCATGCTTCTACCCCCTGTACGCGACAGAGCGAACCACGATCGCTTTCGTCGCGCCGCCTTGTCGCGTCACTCTCTTTTTCGCTTACACGTGACTCCCGCTTTAATCACGTTATGTTACTCATTGTTACAGCGTTCCGCGAGCACATCATCCTTTATTGTTGTGCTTTAATTTGTGTCGCATATTTTTTTCCTGTTGTTATTTCCGCGTAGTGTCTACTTGTTGTCTAATTTGTTGATATATTGTTTATCATGACTGCACGTTTCCCTTTTGTTTCCCTTGGCTATTAATGCCATGTACAATATTTTACGCCCCCATACACAATGCCCAATGGGCGAGTAAGGTATTTCAAATAAATAAATAAATAAACGTCTGTTGCAGCCATGGTAATATGAACAGTCTTCTGCTTTCGTTTATATAACTGCTTAGCTTGGTAACAATATTTGGAGCAATTTTTGTTGTCCTCGTTATGTAGCTTCCTTTCGAATTCTATTTCATGGAACGCTACAATAATTTGAGACAGTGGTATTGATTACTTAGGCTTCCAGCAGAGTGGTAAAATTCTTGGATGGTTTTTCATTTGTTTTCTTTTTGTTAACTTTCTCAACTCTCCACTGACCTCATTTGTAAATTCAATAACATGAAAAAAAAGCTTTCTTCATTTGCTTTCAGTAATGGCAGTTTGTTTATTGTGTATCTAACTGCTCACACATTATTGGTGGGCCATTTTGTAGCAAAATGCCTTGCAACTCGGTAAAAAAATGCATGGTGTGCTGTCCTATTGTGGCTTTGTACTTGATTTTTGACTACATTTGTTATGAGCAACACTACATTGAAAAGTCACTATGCTTAAGTTTGGACTGGCAGGTATGTTCTGTTATTGCTGTAATTATTCAGCAATAGACTGAAACTTCAGGCTGTAAACATGTCTAATAGGATCGCATTATTTGTATAAATTGGTTTTAGCACGTTTTAAAGATAACCATCACTGTCACCTTATCAGGCTTTCACTGTTGGTGCATTGGCTTTGAATATGCTCTATAGTTAGGATAAAATGCATTGCCTTAAAACTGCATAAGATGCTTTCAGCTGCATGGTACAGCACTATGCGAAATGCATATGGTCTTGCACCTTTTTTATTAATAAAGCAACAAGTACATGCAGCTATACCTGCAGCCAGATGCACATGCAGCTTCAATTTTGTTTTTAGTTTCAGCCATGGAAGTTTTTTGTTCATTTCAATTGCGCACTTGTGTATTCACATGCATTAATAGTATGTCAAACACAATATGCAGTCCTACCTGCAAGCTGTGGAATCGAAGAGCTTCTGGGCGAGTTCTGCAACACTCCTCAACGACAATGCCAAACTTATGACAAACATTCTCGTCCCCGAGATGCATAAAAGCTCACGAGATTGATGACGCAGAGACTTGAGCCTTGTTGATAGTTTGATCATCGTCTGCTTTTGAAAAGTGAATGTTGCTGCTCGGAGCAGTGCTTTCAAATCCATTGCAGTTGGACTGCGCAAATTTAATATATCAAAGGCCCTGAAAGAAACATTAAAGGTAGATTGCATTACTTATGCAGTTGAGAAGTTTACTTGGGAACTCACCGATCAACGTCAGCAAAAAATTCTGTAGTTCCACCAAACCCATTGAAGTTTTTAATTCCAAGCTCGTGGGCAAACTTTAGGCTCTTGCTCACTAATCCACTAAATGTTTGTGCAGCCAGTCGCACTTTCATTTTTGTCTGTAGTATTCAATACGGACCCAGGGAGCTTATTTGCTGCTCGAAGACCTAGAGCTTCTTGCAGATATGCAAGTTTTCAATGAAGTCCCATTCAAATGACTGCAAAAAACAATTAATATATTAGAGGCAAATTACATTTTATCAACCATTAATATCTTATTCCATATGCATTGCTATCCAGTGTTTTCTTGTAACCCGGGGAGGTTTCTGAGTAATTTTAACCCTTGGGCAGCATCGAATATCAGGGACATGGCCCTTGGTTGGTTGCAGGGATGGGGGAAACCCGCCACAAACTGCTCGCTTTAGTGCCTTCATGGATCCGACAGTCACGCAGCTTGTCAATGAATAACTAGCAACTAGAGCATCGCACATAACGGCATCGGACACAATTGCAACGGCATTCAGCGAACATTGTGTCACTGCTTGATGGCTTCATTTACTATATTTTTCAGTTGCTCCCCACTGAGTCCATTGGTGAGGAAATAGCCGAAGGGAATTTCTCATGCAGCTGCCACACCGACTGCCGTGAGCACGAGTGCATCTCCAGCTAATGATGAGTCATCTATGTCCACTGGACTCTGACTGTTCCTCAAGTAAACGTAGCCAACTAGTTTCCCTGTATTAGTGTCCGTCTCACACCTTTTCCTAATATTCATTCCGCCCAGCATCAGGCGGCAAAGGTGCTCTCGTTCATTTTTTGTTTCAAATGATTTAGGATGATTGAGTGCTTCGCTTGTAAACCCTGCCATGCACCAATCACTTTCAGCCAGGTATGAATGGTCTGCCTGCTTGGCAATGGCAAAATGCTAGCCACATATTCATATGTCCTTGGATATTGATAATTGAGTGTGGTAATGAACTTCCTCACCTTCTCATTGTATCGTCTTCATGATGCTGCTTTGGTCTTCTTACAGCGCCAGCTTTTTACAAGCTCTCTGGTAGTTCTCCAAATGCCTCCAGTGCTTCTCGTCCATTCGGAGAAATCAGTTTTTCTTTCATTTCATTTAGAAGGTTTCTGAGGTCAGTCATTCTCTTCTTCGTTTATTTTAACTGGTGTGTGACTGAATAGTTTTTTTCGCGTGACAGAGCTTTTTCTTGACTCTAAGCAGTCGAGGTCTTGGAGACTGTGAAGCAATGTACGGGTGATCGTGGCTTACTCCTTTCTTTTTGCTGGAGCTGTCAACAACTAAGCTTCCGGAATAATCTGCATATGCATACCTTATGTTGCACTTTCACTGCTGCTTGGCTGTGCTTGTTGAACATTGGTCCTCATTGTACAGCCTTCAGCTTGCAAGAATAGGCGTAGACGTCTGATGAGGCAGAAAGAGTGTGTCAGATAGACAGTGCATGTAGTTTATGTAGTTAATTTTGAATGAATGGATGATGATCGATCGATGTTCGTGATCGACAGATCGATGATGATGATAGTAAAACTTTAGGTGTTGCTCTTGCTCTGTTTTTTCTTCTTCTCTGTCTAGTAGGTCCCGTTTCCCTGCTTCGCCCAATGAACCTCTCGAATTAGCCGGATTAACTGAGAACACTTATTTAATTAACACTTGATTACAACAAAATGTACAGTACAGTTATAATGATGACAGCAGCATAGAAAAGAATAACTGAGCTGGGCCGCCCCTGGACTTAGGACAGTCCGTCGTCCTAAGCGAGCATGCGGGAGGAAGTCCGTCTCCTACCGAGTTCCGAACTCAACTGCCGCCCGCTCAGAGCTCGCGGCCGCGGCTGGGTTTCTTCCACAAAGAAGCAATTATTCGTCCAGCGCTCTCATATTCCCAAGGACACTTTCCCCCGGTTTCGGGGAATCCATGTACCGCGGACGGGGCGGGGGCGCCGGCGCGTCTGGGCCCCGGTCCGCAAGTTTTTTTTTTTTTTTTTCATTTATTTATTGGTCTTTGTTGCATTAAAAATGTACGCAAACACTGCCCGGACCCATAGCCAACGGCTAGTAACGGGTCCAATGGAAAAAAAGGTATACAAGCATGCAGGCAACAATATACCAAAATAAAGACAGTAAGTTAGTATAAAGAATGCTATACATCACTCTCAACACTTGTAAGAGCATCAACAAAAGAAATACATATATTACAGATTATATAAACTAAAAACTTAGATCAAACAAAACGCGTAGAACTTATACAAAAATTAAGGCATCACAAAAAGCGAAGGGAAAATAGCTGTTAAGTATTTACAAAGCATCACAAGGGTACAACAGACAAGAACAGGATAAAATGATTTCAGTGCACACTTTTTAATCACAAACATCCTTAGAATAGACGCAAATGTACAAATCTGTAAATAAATCAAGGTATCAGGATTCGGCTACATGCAAATAATATCTGGCAAATATCTAAGACGACTATTAAAAAATGAAAGTATGAACTCAAAGTGTGTCATTCTTTTTAAGGTAATAATTTTTTATTCTAATGGAGAAGTTGTAGGCAGTCTTTAGGTCATGTGGTAGATTATTCCAAACTTTTACGCCCGTAAACTCTAGGAGACGCTCTCCATACACATTTCTTTTCACTGGCAAGTTAAAATTGCCGTACGTGCGGCTCCGTGTTGGAAGTGGCGGGATGTTAAATATTGATATGTCAAACGGGAGGTTGTTTGTTATTATTTTATGGACACATTCGGCAGTTCTTTTCTCACGAAGTAAATTGAGGGGTAATACGCGTAGTTTAGTAAATAGTGCCTTACTGCGTACAGTGTAACTAGAAAATGAAATTATTCTAAGTGCTCGCTTCTGTAACTTTTTAATAGGCTCTAGGTATGTGCTATACGTCCAGCCCCACGACTCGATGCAATATGAAAGGTGAGTATGTATTAATGTGAAGTATAGGACACGGAGGATATTGATATCAAAGTATTCGCGCGTCTGGAGAAGAGCATAACAACCGGAAGCCATCTTAGTGCAAGTCGCCTCAATATGATGTTGCCAGTGTAAATGTTTATCCAGTGTTAGGAAACCCATTCCTGCGGAGAAGCGCAAATTTACGACAAGTGGCTCCGACATCCGGTAAAGAAAAGCAACGCAAACCCAGGCACCTAACATATGTGCGAGGTGTGGTTTGTCGAAGGCGTCCGGAGCCCCGTACATGCGCGAAGTGGCGCCG
This sequence comes from Amblyomma mixtum, assembly GCF_055824585.1. Taxonomy (NCBI): domain Eukaryota; kingdom Metazoa; phylum Arthropoda; class Arachnida; order Ixodida; family Ixodidae; genus Amblyomma; species Amblyomma mixtum. Next base: position 50,821,735 of record NC_143021.1, on the reverse strand, counting down.
TCTACGGAGACACACGGCGCTTTACATGTCGGTGCTACAAGACCCGACAAAACCAGTAGCACACTCAATGCTCACTCCACGCGAAGTGCGAGTTCACCCCCGGAATCAAACAGCTCAAAATGCCGGTGATGAACGCGCGGTCCGTCTCGCTTAAGGAGTCAGGGGGCCCGCTCCGCACGACAAACAAATGACAAATGAAAGTTCCGCCCCCGAAGGCGCGCGGCGACCCGGCGACGCGGCTCGGGGGTGCTGCTGTACTAAACACAACTCCAAACAGCATACAAAAGACAAACAAAAGTTTCCTCCCCGCCCGGGACGCCCGGCGTCCCAGCGAAGCGGCTCGGGTGCACCTGTATAAAAAGCACAAGCAAAAGAAACGCGTACAAGCGGGTGCGCGCTACGACCTTACACGCCCCTTCGAAGATCGTTGCAACAACGTCACTCGTTGTTGCACACGATATGTAACATAATTAAAGGTCGTCGTTACCACTACCCTAATGCTCAGAATACAACTGTTTCAAAAAACAATGCGGTGCCGTGTTACATGATACAAACAGGTAGTCGCCACATGCAAGGCGTATAACATGGCACCGTGCCGATGCATCTTACATGACAACAACCACTGAAGTGGTCCCTCTACCAGCCCTCGGAATCCACAGGTGGCGATCGCGGCTCTTGTCTTTGGTTCCAGTCACCACAGGCAAAGCATCTGCCAGGCTTTGGTCCAATCGCTGCGCCTCGCAGGATACCCGATTCTGTTGTGGTCTCGGTTCCTCGGCGAGCGTCTCGTTTACCGCTACGCGTACCTCATCTGTACTCAGATCTGTCTCGCTGTTCTCCGAGGACTGAGACTCTTCGACCTGCCAGCTGCCTGCATCTAAGGTTTTCGCCACCTTACTTCTATTGCCGGGCATTTTGCAAGCGCTGCTTCGTGTCCGTTCAAGCAGGTGCCAAGCCCCTTTGGAGAGCAAGCAGTCTGCGTCTTTCGACGCCAGCTCCTTCGTTACAGCGCATAGCAGCTGTGCAGCTCCTTTGACCTGCCGACTGTCACCCGTTGTTAAGACAAGTGGTACCTGAGCTAGTTTTGCTACTACTTTAGCACCAAACGCGGCAACAAGCGTGGTGTTGCCAACATCCTCCGTTGCTAAGTATAGCGCCCTCTTTGATCACTGTGATTTCGGCGCCCGTGTCGATTAGCGCTCTCACAACCACGTCGCCGCATTTCAAGTCAACGTACTTTGGCGAATTTAGTTCTTCTGTCCTGGGTGGCTCCGCTCTGGACTGAACATCAACGTTAGCTCTCCGCTCGGCAATATCCGTAGCTCCTCCGCTACAGCTGTCAGCGACGTTATAATCAGCCTGCGCTACCCCGTTCACGCTTTTCTGCTCCTTGGTTCTTAGGGCATGACCGCGCAAAATGTGGGCCGTTGCAATTGAAGCATGCCAAGGATTTCGAAGGAGGCGACTTTTCCCGGGAAGCTGGGGCGGACTTTTGCGGAGACGATGGTTTGTGGACCCTGGTGGGGCTTTCGGCAGCGAATGTTTGCCTCTTTCCCGATCCTTTTCCCTCACAATCCTCGTACGCCTCCACTAGCTTCGCTACTTCGTGAGGCTTAACCCAGCTGTCTCCTTCCTCTCTCTTGACATATTTGTAGGCCTCTGTGCTTAGCGCCTGCTTCATTTGGTCTGCCACGTACAGCGCAGTGAGGTCCTCGAGCGTTTTGATTCCCTGTGCCGACATGTAAAAAACATAGTAGCTCTCAATTCTCGACGCGAAGTGTTGCCAGGTCTCGTTTAGCGCCGGCACGGCGTTGCGGAACTGCCTGAGGTAGTCACCCGGGGACAGACGGAGCTCGGACAAAATTCTCTTTTTCACCTGATCGTACCTGTCGAGCTCTTCTGTAGAGAGCTTGGAGAAAAGGTGTAAGATCCTTCCACTTACGAGAGGCAAAAATAAATGGCTTTTAACCTCGTCCGGCACCTTATATGAGCGAAAAATGCCCTCGATCCCCTCAAGCTATACCGGCACTTCTGGATCTTTCGGAATTTGGGTCAGCAAACTCTTTAGACGCTTAGCGAAATACGCAAGTGTCTTTTCGCGCGTTTGCCGCCCGCCCGCTCGCGAGCCCTGTGTTGAACCGGTTTGCAGCTCCAACTGCCGGGTTCTTTCTCGCTCGATAAGCAGCGTAGTTTTCCTCAACTCCAGTTCCATCTCCATCTCCAGCCGCCGCATGGCCGCATCTGAGTCTGCTGCATTACCTGTCGCCTTCGCTGCTCCCGTCACACTTCCTCTCCCCGTCAATTAATCTATGCTAGACTCTGTGGCGTTACTACCACTTTCATCTGTATTCATTTTTACCACCACTGCACCGCTACGTAGGATCATACAAAAGACCTGTGACTCGCCTTAACGCCTCAACTCCGCGTCAGTGGGTTCCGAGGACCAGCAGAGAGACCACTCACCTTCCTACAGGAAATGCATGCCCTGTCGTCCCCGGGACACCGGCGTCTGTTGACCTTGCGTCTCTCCCTCCGGTCGAGTTTAGGCACAATCTCCGTCCCTTGCCGCCCGTAGCTCTCGCTGCTTTCCGTTGCCGCTGCTCGATGTGAGGCAGGGCGAACGCGAAAGTACACCGCTAGTCCGTCAGCGGCCGATGTGCCTCTTGTGGTTTAATGCCACCGCTGGCTCAATCCGTTGTCCGTCGAGCCGGAACTCTGCGGCTGTTGTAACGCTAGTCCGTCAGCGCTAATGTGTCGGTCCGTTGACACACCCAGAGCCGCTTGTTGCCTCCGTCGATCACTGCGCTGGGAGTCGATGACTGCTGCGTCGTCAGTCGCTCAGCGCTGATCTGTTTTTTCCTTGAACCTTGAAGCGCTCAGTACCGGTGGTTCGGTCCGTTGGCCGCAGTGCTGGTCGCCTCTTGTTGCTGCGTCGCTAGTACTTCAGCAGTCCATGCGCCCGTCCGTCGGCACGGTAAGCACAGCTGGCTTGGTCCATTGGCCACTATGCTGTGATAATTCTTCAGCTGCTGTCCTCTTTCCGGCGGAGACGTTTCTCAGGCATGGTCCGTCGGCCCGATCGTCTTCGTCCCCGAAACGCCTGAAGTTCGCCGAAGTCTGACAGGAAACGGTGATCCTGTCGCAGGCTGCGCTAGTAAAACTTTAGGTGTTGCTCTTGTTCGTCTTCTCTGTCTAGTAGGTCCCGTTTCCTTGCTTCGCCCAATGAACCTCTCGAACACAAGCAAACACAAGCAAAAGAAACGCGTACACGCGGATGCGCCCGACGACCTTACAGTGATCTTGAAGTCTCCTGATGGTTCGGTGATCCGGCGACACGCTGCGGAGCAGACTTGACAACTTCTTCGTGACACTGTGAACTGTGCTGCACAGGCGCTCACCAGCGACCTGCCCTCCGATCTCCCCGACCACGCCGGGTCTCTCCTCCGGTGCCGGCTGGTCTCTCCTGCCTCTCGCGATCTCCCTCGTTTTCGTGCCAAAACTCGCCCTGAAATCCCATTGCCCAGCATTCTGGGGACCCCTTTTGTAACCAAGAGGAAATGCGCTTGTCAGAGCCAGTCAGGAGAATTTCGTTAAAACTAAAGGAGACAATAGCACGCCGGTGCTCACGCGGTTGTTGTCTCGTGAGCACTGCGCGAATTGCAAGAAGACGTTACGCATTTCCGCTTGGTTACAGCACAGAGACACAAACGCACAAAAATTCCAGTGAAGCACAGGGAAGGCGAACACCCAATCCGAACTGCATGCACTGCCCTGGTCGCGCTCCCCAATTCGCTGCTCGTCACTGAGGCATTCCGTCCGTCACGCGGTCTGCCGTTAAAAGCCATAAATTTACACGCTACCCCCTCTCGAAGCCCCAGGGATCCGCGGATCGGCTCCCTTTTGCAGCTAGAACGCGACCTCGCAAGGCCTCGTCCTCTTGCAGCCGGCTACGGTGCAGTCTGCTAACTGCCGTTGTGGATGCACTCCACCACATTTGTTGAAAACAAACCCATTCGAACGGCGCCCGGGTGGTGGCCGCTCGAGGAACCCCAACAAAAAGCTACGAAGAAAACCGAGGAGGGCCAAGCTGTGGCTGCTGGGTGTGCGCTGCCCGATGGCCCCAGTTCGCGACAGCGCGTGATCTGAACTTCTGTGTTACCAGCAAGCACTTCCGTGGAAATTTTCACGATGATGCTGCTACTGAGCTGGAGGTTTGTGGTGTAGACATGCCCTGAAGCAAAAATACTTTTGACCTGAGGTTCTACCTGTTTATCTACAGCATCTCACCTGCTTTAGCTTGCGTGGGGACTTTCTTGTTGGAGTCTGCAAGTGCTTGCAGGGGGATTTGCATGTAGGTGAGGTGACCGGTTGGCTGAGATACTGCGTCACACTAATTTCCTGAAGTAGGAACCTTTTCATTTGCTCGAAACACTAGCTTTCGGATTCACTGTGTTTTACCTGCAGGCATGGGGACTTTCTCAATGGTGATTGAGCACGTGAGGAGGGTGAGGACATTGTCTGTGAAAGGGTTGCTTCTGGGTTTGCGTGTTCCTGGATAGATATGCCCTGAGGTAAAAATTTTGTTGCCTGAAGCACTGGCCTTTCTGCTCACTTAACCTTACCTGCTTGAGTGTTTGTGGTGACATATGTGGCGACGCCTACAATCCTGAAATAGCACAGCGATATGTGCTTGGAAACTGAAGTAAAAATATTGAATAAGCCGCCGCAATCACTCTATTATGACTTATCACCTTATGAACGCAGACTTGGTGAGACACCACGACCGCTGTCAGAATCCTGTTTAATTACGTAGACATGCCTGACATACAGTCACTCCTGCATAAGCCCTCCCATCTGTTAGCTTATTTGGCAAATATAAAAGGAAAGATTAAATATACAATATATATAGAAAGACGGACTATAAGTCACACATAAGAATAAGGAAGTTTAATATATACACAAGATGCAATGCCCTACTTACGCACACCCTACTATTATTACTGCTGGATTTCGTCTCTTCTTCTCACTTAAATTCTTGCAATGTTTCTTTCTTTTTTTGTGTTATGTTCGTTTTCTTGATGTATTATTGATATGGCCACTCCTGCCTAAGGCCTCAAACTGAAGCCGGCAGTATCTTGTAAATAAAAATAAATAAATGAACCCTAAGAAAATCTTTTCGCTCAATGTACCGCTCGTGCACAGGCTCGGACACACTAACGCAGAAAACGTTATGCTCGTTTTCCGCTCCGGCTCTGGGCCGCACACAGGGTTGTCTGCGGTCTGTCAAAGTTGACACTGTCACAGATACAAACACACAAATGCGTTCAGAAAACACAAACACACACAGAAAGGACGAACACGTGCAAGATCCTCCCTTCCAAGAAACGCCGGGGCTGGGAGTGGTCCGCGTCCGAGCCTCGGCTGTCCCTTCGAAAACGGGAACACTGCTTCGGGGCACAGCGCGCACTGCCACAGCTGTCGCCCACGGACTCTCGAACAGGCGAAACGACCCGCACCACTTCGCTCGTAAAAAAAAGGATAGATGGTAGTCAGAGAAACAAATGCAAGCCATGAAAATGACACCCGATAACACTCGGGCATCCTGACTTGTTTGACGTCCTCATCGTTTGGAAGCACATACATGAAGCAAAAAAAAATTCAAAAGCACTCAAGCACAAGAGATACAGTTTTCATAAAATGCAGTGCACGTATATCGACAGATCAAACATTTTTTGCTCACACGGTATAAAACAACACTTATTTAGATGCACTCAAAGAACGATAAATAAGTAGAAACACTGGCTAAATGCGACTTTCTACCTCCTTCAGACAAGGTTTTTTTTTCATGTAGTTCCTCAGTTCGTCTGAAACCTTTCGGGAGGTCGTCGCGTTCTCTGAGGTCGAGCACTCAAGCAGGTCTCTCCCGTGTCACTGCGCTCGTTATCTTCATCTTCCTCCTCCGAAGTATTGTCGTCATCATCTCTGGTGCCGCTGTCTGTCATTGGCCATCCCGTTAGCTGCGACTCGTGCGCAGTCGTCAAAAATCCATTCTTGCCTTGCCTTGCTAAGTCAGCAATTCCATAGGTGTCCGACTGCAGGACTTCAGTTATAACAAGCGGCCCTCGGTATTTTACTTGTGTTTTTGTCGGGTTTCCTGTTTGCTGCGGCGCTGTTTTCATGAAAACCCCCTCTCCCACTTCATAGAGCATTGCGGGGAAGTGTCGGCATCGTAGGCTTGCTTGCTTTGCTGCTGCTTGTTCAGAATCCGAGCTCCAGCGTTAGCCCGAAGATCGTTTGGGTCCTCACGCGGATCTGTGGTTGCACTGAGCTGTTCCAATGCTGCAGCATAGAAGTCTGGCCTGCAGCCATGCGGTAGCTCAAACTGCGTTTTGTTCGTGGGTTGGTTTACAGCATTATTCATGAAGCTCTCTGCTTGCGTTAGCCGTTGATCCCAGTCACGATGGTGATCATATTTAATCAATGTTGTGATGACTGGCAACACAGTGCGGTTAACCCTTTCCGCTTCCCTGTTTACCTTGGGATGGCGCGTGGAGTTCAGAACGTGTTTTATTGTCATCTTGTTGCAAAACTTCTCAAACTCCTTTGATATGAAGCAACTCCCAAGGTCTGTTATCACCGTCGCCGGTAGTCCTCTCTCATATATTAGTTCTTCGAGTGCGTGAAGAACATGGTTCATGGACGTGTCTACTGTGGTGAATAACTTCAAAATCTTGGTCAGGTTGGAGACGATAACCAACAAAAATTGATTCTTCTACTGCTCACGAAAGGCCCCAAATGGTCCATATGGAAGACGTCAAACGGTCGCCTTCCGTGCGGGATGGGGTGAAGAAGTCCTGGTCTCTTTCCTCCTGGCACTTTGTTGTAAATGCATTCAAAGCATTAAACGATATGCCTTCGCACATATCAGTGAATCCTAGGGAACCAAAATTTTTCCTTGATTTTTGCAATCTTTCTGTCATTTGAAAAATGTCCCCGTAGGTTATGACTCCTCACAACAACTGCCTTCCTCATCGACTGTGGCACAACGATCCTGCCGACTTGGCTTCCATGGTCGATTCTCACAAGTTTCGCGTTGCCGAGTGCATAGCCGTCAACCCTTGTAGTTTCTTCCTTCGTGCGTTCATTTTTCGGTTTCTCTGAAATCTTGATTATTTCTCTCAGCTCCTTGTCATCTCTCTGGATAGTCAGTATATGGCCGTCGAATGTCCCAACCGCAAGTACATCCAGCTTCTCATCCCATCATTGCACAAAAGGTGTCTACGGGAGGTTCCAAAGGGTTCCGGGTGAGGGAATCCACATGCATCATCTGCGCTCCCGGTCGGTGTTTCGTAGGGAAATCAAATTCCTGAATTAGTACTGTTAATGGTTGTGTTAATTCGGGGCGTGGGAGCCCCGCATGCGAGGAACCTCTAACACAGTTGTTGGGTGGAGACTGGAGGTTTATTGCAGTAGAGGGAGAGAGAGAGAGAGAGAGAGGGCGAGTGTACAAGATAGCGCTTCCACTGCTGTGGGAGCGCGGATGGTCACGGCATGGTGCCAGTCAGGGGGATGGGGGAATGCGTTAGTCGACGGGGCTTTCTTGGAAGCGGGCGGCGAGTATACGCGGAGGAGGCAAGGGCTGCTGGAGCGGCCTTGCGTCGCTTGGTCGACGAGCACGACAAGTACCAGCGGTCGATTTGGGGCTTCTGCGTGCGTTGCGCGTTCAGGTACACAAGAGCCTGGAAGTCAGTCACGACGGTGAATGTATTCCCAATAAAAGGGACCACAATCTGTCGACACCCCACACAATGGCCATCAGCTCCAGTTTTGATGAGTGGCAAATGCTTTCAGTCTCCGTCGTCTTCTTACTCACACAGTACACAAGGCGCCATTTATCCTCACTTTCCCTCCGCTGCGAAAAATTAGCAGCGGCTTAGCTCAGCTGTGGCCGGATATACGTAGCGAGAGGTACAGGTTAAACTTGGTTACACCTTGTCGTTTAGCTTTGGTTTCGCGCAAAGCCAAAGGGATTGTTCTTAAAGTCCGCTTCGAGCATCCGAGTCGCACTCGCGCTTTCACTCAGTCTAATGACGCGATCGGTTACACGGCGAGCCTTCACGTCGTCCTCCATTGCCCCATCGCGTTCCAGCGAGGCCGGGGCACTCCGCTCCGCGTCCTGACGTCGTCTCTTGATCAGGCGTTCCTCTCTGCTCGGGCGTCTCAGCCTCTCGCTTGACCTTGAGACGTTCGTTCTTCCTGTTCTTGGTGGCCAGCCGCCAGGCAGCAACCTCGGGGTCGGACGAGTTGAGATTGTGCAGTCCCCAGCGCCGCTCGGCAGCGGCCCGGCTCTCCTTCTCCATGGCAAGCGGCTATACCCTGCGGCTGTATCACCCTGCATTTATACAGCGACGCAGCCTCCTTGCGCATGCGCAGTAGCGCGCGCCGTGCGTACCCACAGCTTGCGAGGCGGCGGCGCGCGTAGTGACGTCACTCAGCTCCTCGCGCATGTGCCGAACTGCATCTGTTGGAGGTACGCGAAACGGCGAAGCTGTGACCAATGTAGCTCTCGCTACAAAGGCATGGCTGCCAGTCCCTTTGAGCTGGCATCCATGGGGAGTTCTGTTTCTGCATTCGGGTCGTACAGGGCAAGAACTGGGTCAGTTGTAAGCAAACGCTTCAGCATTGAGAAAAACTCATCTTGCTCTTGGCTCCAGTCAAATTTCGCGTGCTTCTTAGTTAGCAGTGTCAGGAGCTCAGCGATGAGGGCAGTTGGAACTTGGTCCGCGACATCGGTGCCTCCGGCGTGGTGTCGGGCCGAGTCAACAGAGATGCGAAGTTGCGGGAAGACGAAGCTTTATACAAAAGGTTAAAGGGGATTGCTTCTGGAAATTTTGTGGCGACGCATAGCGCGGTCAAAACGTAGCGGTGACCCGACTCCGCTGCAGGCAGCGGCCTACGATGTCTATAACGAGCGGACGGAATGGCTCAGTAATTATGGGGACCAATTTCATGGGCGCTTTCCACTTGTCAGTGGACTTTACAATCCTTTTTCACGTGTCGCACGATCGAACGAAGTCCTCGATTTCCTTCCAGCAACCGGGCCAGTAGTACTCCTGTACTAACCTCGCTTTCGTTTTTCGCATGCCGAAGTGACCTGGCCAAGCGTTGCTGTGTGCAATGTCGAGAAGCTGTTTACGATACTTCTGCGAGACCAACAATTGGTCGTACACTCGTCCTTTAGTGTCACAGTATTGGCGGTACATTTGACCCTCTTTTTCTTAGAACTAAATGTTCTTTCTGGAGCAGCCTTGTTTGACACTCTTTAGCAGAGTGCTCAGTGAAGCGTTACTCTTCTGCTTGGTAACAAGCGTCGCCTTGTCTAGCTTAGCGAGCTGCTTCCAAATATCGTACGCAGGAGTCAACACAGATCCTACGTCCGGGTTTTCTTCAGCTAGTACGGCAGCTTCTTCTGTGCTCTCAGTTCTCTCTCTCCCATGACCCTCGGCATCTGAAGCGTGAGGCTGAAACCCTGTCGAAATACTCCTTGGTTCCGCATATGTTGCATCTACTGACGATGCAAGTGGCGTTGCGCGTTTCAGCTTTCCTGTGAGTTGACGTGCCCTCACGTGTTAGCGCCATGCACGCTGTGTTACCGGATAACGACTGCCCTCTTTCCTTCAGCATCTGCTCGGATTTGTTAGAAAACAGATGGAAAATGGTCAGGTAGGCTAGCGAAAACTGCCGCCTCAGTGTACAATTTTCCGAATGGGCCTTCAATGACTACATTCGCAAGTGGCAGGCAGACACTTTGCTGTTCTGCCACCTGCCGGATCCTGGCAGCAGAAGCTGCGCGACTATATCGTTGCTAGTCTTCCAGCTGCGACGCTGCCCCTTCACGGACGCCTGCGCGCGGACCCTCAGGGGGCACGGGTCTTCTTCTGACGGAAATAAAGTTTCTTCATCATCATCGCGCATTCCCCAGTAAAATGCTAACGAGAAGCGCAAAGCGGGTGAGCCACATCCATGGTGGCCGCAGAATCTCCGAGAACTCTGCATTTCTTGTCGTTTATTAACAGCTGCTGCATCTATGGCTGCAAACGCTGCAGTCTTCCGTCAGAGTCCTGAATACTAGCGAAAACGACTTTCTTTTTTCAGTTTCTAGCCAAATGGCCTCGTTCTTTGCAGTTAAAACAAATCACGGCCTTTCGCGCCTCAACCGCGCCTGTGCTTTCACCACGCGACTCAGACAATTGTGCTGATTTGGACGACTCATCTTGGATCTCCATTAATCTCTCCCGTACCTGCGGGAGTTCCCTTTCGAAGTTTCTAGAAGGAGGAAATCTCCTTCCTTCGGGCTGGCGGGAACCAATGTCTGCTTTGTCGCTTTTATGCAGCCAGTTCGGCTGCATTGTCCAGATTTAATTCAGTTATTCTGTCCTGCACCCAGAGCCTAGTATAATTCGGAATTCGTCGATAGAATTTCCCCAGGCAAATGCACCCGACCACTTTGTCGCGTTCTTCATACGCACCTGCGCTCTTCAGCCATTCTTTCAGGTTAGCTTTAATCTGATAAGAAAATTCTTGGTGGGACTCTGTACCCTTCCTCACATGTCTAAACCGCTGGCGAAATGCTTCAGTCGACAGACGGTATCTCCGCCACAGCGCCGCTTTCACCTGGTCGTAGTCCTGTGCATCGTTGTTGCTAAGGCGTGCGACTACCTCGGAAGCCTCGCATGAAAGTACGGTCAGCAATTTTTGTGGCCATTCGTCCTTTTCGAAGCCTCCTCTTCCGCATGTGCGTTGAAGGTTGGAGAAAAAGTGCTAATACCTCGCCCACTCTAAACGGCTGCAGAAGGTCCTTCATTTTGGACTTTCTACCTGAAGGAACAGCGCCCCGTATACATTCGAATAACTTATATCTCGAGTTTCTTCTTCAGCAGTTCATGCTCTCTTTGTTCGGCTTCCTTTTTTGTGCCGAGCCCCTCTCTGCGCTTTCCGCACAAGCTCTAGAAGCCGCTCCTTTTTCGTTTCGCGTTCTTTCCGGTCTACAACTGTCTTCCAAGCCTCATCGGCTTCTTCCTGGGTCACCTTCTTTGCCTGCATTAGCTTCAAAATTTGCTTTTTGCGTTTTGCGGGGCCAGCTGAAAAACCCAGCTCCTGGCAGATTTGAAGAAGGCCTTGGACTTTAAGCTTGTCCATTCTCACTTCGCACTCTGTGCCGTTTGCCCTCAGCTAAATTTGGGCATGTGGAAAATTTCAGCAATGATGGAAATACACCAAACTCAGCTAACGACTCTCTGCGTTAGAGAAATCTGGCGAATCGAGAAGCAAGCACGCGGCACCCACCATACCAGCGTAGTTGACGCCGGCTGATCCCACCGAGCTGCCGTCCACTGTTGTTGGGACTTGGTCAGCGGCATCGGCGCCTCCGGCGTGCTGTCGGGCCCGAGTCAACAGAGATGCGAAGTTGCGGGAAAACGAAGAGCTTTACACAAAAGATTACACATTGCGGGTTGTTGACAAGAAAGAGCTGATACATGGTGGTGCTCTCTATAAGTAGAGTAAATGTGCCCCAGGTCCCACACAGTGTTCCTGTTCTCTCGTCACATTAAGTCGCCGTGGGTGAGGGTCAGGAGGACCGCCCATGGGGTCGAAGGGCAGCTTGACGGGGGTTTGTTTATGAGCCACGCATGCGGCGCGGCTCCTCAGAGGTTGAATCCGAGCTTCTGGGAACAGACCCGTGGAGTCGGTCGCGTTCTTTCCGCCGCTGGGAAGATGGCCCCGGAGTCACGTCTCGGCCGTGGCGCGAACAAAATGGAGCAGAGCAGCCGGAATGCACGGTGTAAACAAAGTTCATGTGCGGCCATCGCTCACTTCTTAGTCTCTCCCCGTCGGGATCGCACATTAAGCCACGAAACAGGCTGGAGTGGTTTCGCTGTGCGAGAGCTGTTTACTGAAGACTTGAGCGAAGCACTTAGGGTGACGTTGAAATCGATCTCCAGACACAACAGCGCGTACGTGTGAATAAACTTGGCAGCAGCGGCAGCAAGCCGTGAACACCATTTGAAAAACTGCTCTTTTGCAGTGCCGTCTACTTCGAGGCCCAACCGAACGTGCATACGAAGCGCTGCGTCGACTTCTGGCTCTACATTTCACGGATCCGCCCCAGTGACGAGGGATTTCCTGGCAAGAAGTCATCTGCACATGCGCACCCAGCCAGCTCGACCCAACAAAAAGCGGCGCATCTTCGGACACCCGTCACTTGGCAGCAGCGGCAGCAAGCCGTGAACACCATTTCAAAATCTGCTCTTTTGCAGGTTAGTAGCCCTATGTTTCCATAATATCCATTTTAATAGTATTTCTGCTGCTGCTGCTGCTGCTGCTGCCATTTGCTGACATTTGTTGACATTTGCTATGCTTTTTGCATTACTGAGATTCATTTTGCGAGTACTTCTGTACACTTCAAGCAATGTCTGATTCCTGTAGCACGTGTGATGTGATCATCTCTGAGGATGAGCCATTTGTGTAATGTTCCAAATGCGAGAGCAACTATCACTTTGGAAAATGTGCTGGTCTTACTGAAAAGACCTTCAAATCGAAGTATGATGCCACAAAGAAAGCGTGGCAGTGCCCATCATGCAGAAGTGCAGGAAGTAGCAATACATGTAGTAAAGAGAGTAGTGGCTCTGAAACAGATATCAAACTTGCACTCTTCTCAATTAACCAAAAGTTAGAGCGGCTGATGCCCCTGGCAGAAAAAATTGAAAGCATGGAGGAGTCTCTTAGCTTCATATCTTCGAAGTTTGATGAATTTGAGCAAAAGGTCGGCCATCAAGAGGCTGATATCATGGACCTAAAAAAGAGGATATCGGAGCTTGAGAAAAAGGATGACTTAAATCAGGCAGCACAAGCTCAGTTTGAAAAGGAGATACACGATCTTGAATTCCGAAGCAGGCAGCTGAACTTGGAACTGCATGGCATACAAGAAGTGCAGGATGAGGATCTAACTGTCATATTAAATAACGTGGCTGATAAACTTCGAGTGCCTCGCTTGATGGAATCGGAGATAGCAACTGTTCATCGACTTCCCGCTAAACGTGATAAGACGCCAGGCATCATTGTGCGTTTTGCGAAGCAAGCTACAAGAGAAAACTGATTGAAGAAGAAGAAGAACCTAAAAGATAGCGACCCGCCCATTTTCATGCAAGAAAATTTAACACGCCGAAATAGAGAACTGCTTCAGGCAACTAAAGTCTGTGCCAAAGAAAAAGGCTATAAGTTCACTTGGTATGTCAATGGAAAGGTTTTCGTTAGGCGAAGTGAGGGAATGAGTGCCATTCATGTGAAGGGAAGAGCGATTTGGATCGGCTATAGCACTCAGCATGGTATCTTTCGAGTTTCTTCTTGAAACATAATCGACATGCAGCAGATGTATTATCTGCCGAGTGACTTGAACCGCACTGCTTCGTGTGTTGCGCTGACAACGCTTAACGCTATTCACCTGAACGCACGCTCTGTAAAAAACAAGATATTGTGTTTAGAGGAGTTCTTTGGCGAATTTTCATTTCCTTTTTCTTTGATCATGCTCAGTGAGACTTGGAGCACAGATGATTCCGACGTTTTCAGGATGACCAATTACAAAACTTATTATCTCCCTGAAAAGGTTGATGGCATCGAGAGAGCAATCACACGAATGTCAGACAAATACGATGAAGTACTGCAGGCAGTAGCTCGGCATGATGCAGAGCTGAAGGAACTCCGAAAGCGAGTTGAAGCTGTGGAGGCCCGTGATGATAATGTCGAGGTTCAGCAGCTCAAATTGGAAGTAAATGATTTAGAATGGCGAAGCAGACGCCACAACTTGGTTGTTCATGGCGTACCATTCTCTGATAATGAAGACTTGCTCTCGAAAATCAATGAAGTTGGTAGCACAGTAGACCTTCCAAATCTGAATCTGCATGAAGTAGAGGCCTTGCACAGACTGCCATCGAGGCCAGATAAGGTTCCTGGGATAATCATTCGTTTTTCTCAGCTGCAACAGAAAGAAAACTGGCTTCTGAAATGCAAGAAACTGAGAGACTTGCAATCCAAGGTATCTGTCACTGAGAACCTTACTCAGCGAAATAGGTCGCTTCTCCTTGCTGCCAGGAAATGGGCTAAAGAGAATGGCTTTGAATACGCTTGGCACACCAACGGTAAAGTTCTAGTCCGAAGAACTAATGGAGAATCCGCACATGTTGTTCGTGTGGAGGATGACCTGGCAAAGCTCGTCTCGTGAGAGCACTTGCTTGTAGTGTTTTTATTTTAAATACAAAAACTGTTAACCATCATGAACAGCTACTCCAAACCAAGTGATCTGAATGCGACTGTTGGAAAAGAATCAGCATTGTCACTTTTGCATATTAATTTGCAATCGGCAAGAGGTAAAGAAGAAATTTTACATGAGTTTCTAAACGAATTTCAATTCAATTACACAGCAGTTATGATCACAGAGATGTGGCTGAACGATCATGAAGGTTTTTCTTTTAGCGGTTATCATACCTTTCACCTGAATCGAGTTGGTAGACGGGGCGGGGGCGTTTGCTTGCTAGTGTTAGATAGCATGCATTGTGAGAAGGAAGATGAAATAACTGCGTCAACAGCTCATTACGAAATCCTTTCTGTGCGCACTGGCAGAATTCTATTTGTTGTTGTTTATCGTCCTCCAGATGGCAATATCGATGACTTTTTTGAATATATGGAGAATGTCTTTGAATTTGTACATGCTTGTGGTTACACTATTTTTGTAGGCGGGGATTTCAACATTAATATAGACGAAAATTCTCCACGACGAACACGTATGTTGCTTCTTCTGGAATCTTATTTCCTTCAAAATGTCATTAAACTGCCCACACGCGTAACTCCCTCGTCAGCAACAATGCTTGACCTGTTAATTGTCAGCAAGTCGACTGTACTTATATCGGCAGGAGTCAGTGACAGTTCCCTCAGTGACCATCTTCCAGTTTACGCAATTTGTACTTATGATGTCACTCATACTAACCCTAGCATGAAAATGAAAAGAAAATGCAGCATATTAATTGTGACACGTTAGATACTTTCAGAAGTGCTGTTATCAAGTTTGACTGGGGGCCTGTACTCAAATAAAGAAATGCTGATGAAGCATTCCATCTTTTCTTAGAACAGTTCATTTTAATTTATAGAGAATGTTTTCCATACAAGACGGTTAAGGCAGCTAAAAAGGCTCGCAAGCCCTGGGGCACGGCCCATATTCTTAAAATGATTTCAATGAAAAACAAACTGTATCAGAAATTCCTTAAAAGTCGCGACTCAGATGACTTCTTAGTCTTCAAACGACATCGCAATAAACTAAATGCTGTCCTAAAGAAAGCGAAAGATGACTATCACATCAACCTATTTTATGGCATCAAAGATCAAAAGATCGTTTGGAAAAGACTAAACACACTGTTGTGTACTGAGCAGTCTAATGTACCTAGCAGTTTAATTATTGATAACGAAACATTTACCGGTAAAGACCTAGCCGACAAATTCAATGACTACTTCGTTTCGCTTGTAGATTCTGGACATGATCCTAGTGCTATTAATTACATAGACAATTATAAGTCCAATACTCTCTTCCTTACTTCGTGTGACGACACGGAGGTACTGTCAGCCTTCAGGCGTATGAAAGTTAGTAAATGTGAAGACCCATTTGGAATTAAAATGCAACCAGTTATGCATGTTATAGATATTATTTGTCCAATTTTAGCTCACATTTATAACTTAGCTCTAGATACAGGTGTATTTCCTTTTGAAATGAAAAAGGCAAAAGTGATTGTCTTACACAAAGGCGGTTCTAAAGGTGTTCTCAATAATTACAGGCCTATATCTATTTTGCCAATATTTTCCAAGGGCTTAGAGCGAATAATTTTTGTACGCCTGTCTGATTTCCTTCAAAATATAATGTCATTACAATGAAACAGTTCGGATTTAGGCAGCACTCATCTACAGAACTGGCACTGCTCCGACAAAAAGAATTCATTCTCACGAATATCGAGAACAAAATGATCACTTTAGGAATATTTGTAGACTTCTCAAAAGCCTTTGACAGAATAAATCATACTACCCTTCTCTTAAAACTTTCTGCATACGGTATTAGGGATAAGATGCTTAATTTAATTTCCAATTACCTCAGTAACCGCGAACAGTCTGTCACTGTTGATAATTTTCACTCTGCTTACAGACCTCTTAAACACGGAGTTCCCCAGGGAAGCTTACTGGGTCCGCTGATATTCAATATATATATTAACGATCTAATAAATATAGACAAAGAAGTTGAATACGTAATGTATGCAGACGACACCACTTTCTTTTTAACTGGCTCAGACGTAAATGGCTTAGTGGCAAAAGGAAATGAAGTCTTGGATAAACTGCATCTGTGGTCTATCAAAAATTCTCTCTTAGTGAACTCAAGTAAAACAAAAGCTGTATTTTTCAGAGCCAAAAACACGAATTATAACATAGAAAATCCCCTGAGATTGGGGGTGAATGACATAGAAATAACTAAGGTAGTCAAATCCCTGGGTGTTTACTTTAATGAATACATGCTGTGGGATGCTCATATTGAGCATCTACAGACCAAGTTGTCTCGTACAGTCGGAATTCTTAGAAAACTGCAATATATGCTACCTGAGAGAACCAAGCTTCTTTTGTATATCGCACTGTTCTAATCCAATATAAGATATTGTAACTTAATCTGGGGCAGCACTACAGCCACCAATAGAAATAAGCTGTTAACGGTACAAAAAACCGCGCTGAAAGCAATAGCAAATGTGCCTTCTTTTTCGTCTTCTGGGCCTTTATACTCAAAATATAATATAATTAAAGTTTCCTCGTTTTATGATTTTCGCCTCCTCCAACTGTACAAATCCTTGTCCGAACGTCGAATGCCGTTCTTAGAAGAAACTATCAATCTACTCGAAAATACGCACTCCCATCTAACTCGCCATCATGAAGTTTGGTATGTTCCACGTCCTCGCACTAATTACGGATTTCAGACACTAAATTACGCCTTACCTACTTTGCTTAATCAGTTTCGCCTACCCAGCTCTTCCGTTCGTTTACCGTCGAACCAACAGATGAAAACTTTATTTTTGTAATATTTGCTAGCCTTGCCTTTGCGATGCCTTGATTTCTCTTTGTGTTGGAATGTGTTTGCTTTGATATGCTTTTTCTTTTTGTATGTGATGTAAGATATATTATGTTGATTGCTTTTCCGGTTGCGGATAAACCGTACATTCTTATTTTTTTCGATTTCTTTTTTGTTATGTTCAAATTGTGAACTAAGTGTTTTGTATGTTTGTATGTATGCTTTACACGCTTTCATTATCCCTGCCGCCGATGTAGTGTGGGGGAAGGGAACGTTGTCAAGCCACAATATTGCGGCTTTTTTTCCCTCCTCCCCAGCCATGTGATTTTCTTTACATGTCTGAAATAAAGTTGACTTGACTTGACTTGACTTGAACCGCTCCGGCCTCCGGGGGGGTGGAGTGGCTTTACTGGTGTCAGAAGACATTGAATGCGACAAGTTGAACTCGTACAGTCTTATTACTGAAGATTTTGAAGTGCTATCAGCCTGTACTGGCAGGTTCGTGTTTTCGGTTTGCTATCGTCCACCGAAGGGAAATATGGTTAGGTTCTTGGAATTTTACCACTGTTTTCTTTCATTTATAACAGATAACAAATACACTCTAATAGCTGGAGGTGATTTTAATATCGATATGTTGAAGGATAACTCCTCTACTAGAGACTTTAACGCAGTCTTGGTCTCGAACGGATTTATTAATCTTATTAACGATCCAACAAGGGTAACCCAAGAAAGTGAGTCACTTCTTGATCTGCTGATTACGAACACTTCCCAACCGATAGTTGAGTCGGGCGTAATATCATGTGCGATCAGTGACCACCTTCCAGTGTTTGCATGCATAAATAAGACTAGACTGGTAAAGTACCGACAGGAGAAAGCGAAGTACCAAAGTATAACCAATGCTACCCTCAATTCATTTCACAGTTCACTGGAACAAGTTGAGTGGGATAGTATTGACGTTACCAGTGACGCAAATGAGGCTTACGACGAGTTCCTCCGAGTATTTAAACAGCTCTACCATTCCTCGTTCCCGCTAAAAGTGCGTGCAATAAAGCGTAAAACTCGCAAACCTGGGATATCCTCTGAGTTGCTCCAAGAAATTAAAACGAAAGACAAACTGTACAAAATCTTTTTAAACACACGTTCAACAGATGACCTAAGCATTTTTAAGAAATACAGAAATAGATTAACAAAAAAGCTACGTCTCGCTCGTGCCGAATACTTCGCGACATTTCTTGAAATTAAAAATGGTCGCCACGATCTGTTGTGGTCAAGGTTGAATTTCTTACTGAGGCGTGAGCAACCACAGGCTGCCCCGCGGGCTTTAAAGCTTGATAATAAAGATGTATCCGGCAGAGTTGGCAGATGCCTTCAACAACTTTTTTACCACCCTTGCCCATAACACCCCGTCAAGTGATTTCAACACCTATTTTAGCTCTTACAATAGGGACACAATATTTCTGAACCCAGTTACGACAGAGGATGTTATATCAGTCGTACAAAGCCTAAATAACAGCCATAGCTGTGACATTGACGGCATTCAAGTGAGGCCTGTCAAGCATGTTATAAGAGTTATTGCCCCTGTTCTTGCAGATATATTTAACTTATGCTTTACTACGGGCACATTTCCTAAAAAAATGCAAATAGCCAAAGTAACGGTTTTGTATAAGAAAGGAGACCGCAATGATTTAGGAAATTATAGACCAGTATCGATACTCCCAATATTCTCGAAAGCTTTTGAAAAAGTTCTGTATACACGGTTGTCTGATTTTATTGATAAACATGACCTTTTGTCACCTAATCAATTTGGGTTTTGTAAAAATAAATCTGCCGAGTTAGCACTACTCGAACAAAAGGAATATATACTAACACAGTTTGAAAATAAGGCCTTTGTTATTGGTGTCTTCGTGGACTTCTCGAAGGCATTCGATTTAGTAAACCACAGTGTACTCCTGAAAAACTTGGAGCGTTGTGGTATTCGTGGACTGGCTCAAATGATCCTGAAATCATATCTTTCGCATAGAAAACAGGCTGTAAGCATAGACAATGTGACATCTGAACTAAAACTTGTTACTTCTGGCGTTCCCCAGGGTAGTATATTGGGACCATTACTTTTTAATATGTACCTAAATGATATCTCCAACATTAACTCCGCCGCTAAATTTATTGTCTACGCTGACGACACTAGCATCTTTTTTACTGGAAATGATCTTGATCTCCTTGTTCGGGAATGCAATGACACCTTGAGTGAATTACAAAAGTGGTCCGAATCCAGATACATGCGTATAAATGAGAAGAAAACAAAAGCTGTCATATTTCGTCCTAAAAAACAAAGTACTCCCTTCCCCCATCGTGATTAAACTAAACTCGCGACGTATAGACATAGTTGAACAATTTAAATGCCTTGGAGTAGTTTTTTCTTCCAGCATGTCTTGGGAACACCACACGGACCATATTGTCACGAAACTGGCTCAAATAACCGGAGTCATAAGTCGGCTCAGATACGTCATTCCAAGAACAGTAAAGTTACTCCTCTACAATTCACTTTTCTACTCCTATTTAAACTACTGCCATCTAGTGTGGGGCACAACTACGGTTAGCTGTCTTCAGCGTATCTACATTTTTCAGAAAAAGTTTCTTCGTCATGTTTACAATGTCCCCTGGGACTCGCCAAGTAAAGATCTCTTTCTGCAAAGTGGTGTGCTAAAAATACACAACTTCTATAAATATCGCTTGAGTGTCCGGTTTAAACTCGAAACACGCAGAAATGTAAACCACATACGTAAACTTGCTGAACTACATACCCGAGATGCAAGCTACAAACAAGGTATGCGGAGACATGGATAGTCCCGACCCCACGGTTAAACTCTGGTAGAGAACGCCTGCAGTTCACTCTTCCGTCCCTGCTAAACGCGTATATGTTGACCTTTTCAGTTCGTCAAACAGGTCTTTGCGTGCTTTGTATGCTAGCATGTAGGATTTTTGTTTTGTGTTTTTTTTCTTCTTTCTCTTTTTTTTTCTTTGCTCCCATTAAATGTGTCTACCCAATGTGAATATTGTGTCAATATTGTATAATGTTCTTTCGTTTTCTCTTGTACCTGCTCATTATTGTATACTTGTTATCACGCTTTGCAACTGCCTTTTGTATTAAAAGCCTTGCTGTCAAGCTGCTGCCAAGCGAAAGGGGGCTGCGGCTTAGTCAAGCTGTCTCTCAGCTTTTTCTGCGCCTCCGCTGTCTGTATATTTACAAGGCAGAAATAAAGAATTTGAAATCTTCCAAAGAAGCCCGTCAGCCCTAAGCAGCCTCTCAAGTCATGATTTTTTTTGGAACGGGAAACTCTGAGATCGCTCGCTCCTTGTTGTTGATGATGATTATGTCCTCGGGCTGAATGGCACATACCCACGGCGGGGGATTGGCCAGGGTGCTTAGCGCTCCTTGTTTTCTCCGGGGTGAACTTCTTCTTTCAGGCGGAAGCCCAAGGAATCGACGCTTTCCCTCCGAAATGTGCACTTAGCTAGACGCAGGGTGAAGTTTGCGCCTCTAAGAGCCTCTAACGCAGTCCTCAATCTGATAATCGGGTCTTCCCAGTTCCCGGCGGGAATCAGAACGTCATCGAGGTAGCACACTGCAGCATTTCCCTTAAGTATGCCCAAAACTCTGTTCATGAGGCGCTGGAAAACCGCCGAAGCGTTGGTGAGCCCGAATATCATGCGCTCAAACTGCCCTGTTTCTTCAGGAGTTATGAAGGCAGTCTTCGCCTTTGCACTCTCGGAGAGTGGCACTTGCAAATAGCCATGTGCTAGGTCCAACACGGCGTAGAGCTTGGCTGCAGACAGTCTCTCGAGCTAGTCGTCTATACTAGGCAAGGGATACGTCTCCTTAACTGTATGTGCGTTTAGCCTGCGGTAGTCGACCACGAGCCGTTTTTCTCCGTTCTTTTTCTTGGCCAGAATCGCCGGAATCGCGTACGGAGAATGGGTCTCGCTCACTATGCCTCGCTGTTTTCCTTCTGGAACGATTTTTCTCATTGTATCTCTCTTGTCTAAGTTCGTCTGATAGGGACGCACTGCCACCGGCGAACTTCCCGGGACCTCCTCGATGTCCATCTCGAGCGCCTTTGTGCATCTCAGCTCTTCGAGGCTCATCGCAAAACAGTCTCGATGGTCGTTGAGCAGCTTCACCAGCTCTGCCTTTTGTTCGGTGGTGGCGCTGTCTCCAACGACAACCTCATGCCCAACAATTGGTTACCTTTCTCAAACCAAACGCACTTCCTCGCTCTTTTCTTTCAATTCCTCTAATTCCATATCGTTCGGTGACCCTCGATCCGCTTCGACTATGTCTACCGGTAACGAGAGTCCAAAAAGGTGCCCTTTTTTGACAACCGTCATACCACTGTCGATCGGATCGAGTGGCAGCGTAATTTTATCGCCTGCCATATATACAAGCACGTCCTGCTCTGTCACGAAGTGGGAGTACGCCTCCAATGGGCTCCACACTCTTTGTTACCAATTCTAGGGAAGGAGAGGCAAACACCTCCATCCAGGTGCCAGATCTTAAGCAGGACCGAGTGGATAACTGGCGATAGGTCCACACCTGAGCATCTGCTGACGGGAGTCACGACACAGGAGTCGTAAATGAAAGTGAAGAGAATTTAATTAACAAAGAGAAACCAGGCCATCAAAAATAGCACAGCATAGACACAGGACAGACGGAACAAATTTTAGCTTCCACAGAGCATCCACTATGACAAGTGAGAGGAAATACAAATTCAAGGCACTTTTGAAAGAAAGAATTTAAGGTATAACTCGTAAATGTGGGAGTCGCGGTGCCTTAGCTGTTCGGGTGGTCGAGGTCTGCTCCGAGATGGGCGTTGCGCTGTCGATGTTGGGTCCCCGGAGTCGCTACTCGTTGGGCAGACACTTCGTGACGAGCCGACCACCTCTCGGCTGACACCTCACACATATGCGCGGTTAGCCAGTACACTGCCACATACAAGGTCACGACCTCGACTGCTCTCCGCCACTTTCCACAGTTCCCCCGTAGTGTCCCCCCCCTCTCTCCTACCGTCCCCAGACAGCCGGGGGCCCCGCACCGTCGAGTCAAAGGTGGCGACGAAACGTAAACTATCGCGCCGAAACGTCCCGCGCCGAGCCCCCGGCTGACCCCGCTGACACCAGAGCCGTAATTGCGCGTACAAGGGGTCACTGACCAGACAACTGCTTTCTCATGTCGGAGACCAGACAGCGAAAGGGGGGGGGGGTGCTTAGGGATGCTTAGAAGGGAGTCCCCGTCGCAGGGCTCAATTGCCGGCGGTGAAAATCGCAAGTGGTGCGAATTCTGTTTCACCCCCTCCCCCCCGTAAAGAATGTTATGGCTGATAACATTTGTGGGGTTTCTAGCGCGGTTTGGACCCTGCACTCAGAGCCAACGCCACTCCTCTAGCTCGACCACACCTGTGGCCACGAGGAACAACACCACCGAGGAATAGCCTGCAGGCAAAACCAATTATTGGGATCTCCCAATGGCTTCCCTCAGTCGCGCGCTAGCAGCAACGGCAGGCAGCAGGCACAGGAAACAGGCATATAACAGTTCGGGTTAGTATGGTCACCTGGGCCGGCGCTGGTGTCGCGTCCGCTGTCTCCGACGTCTCGCTGTCAACTCCCCGCCCTGTCCGTCCCGTGCGCGCGGCCTGCCAAAGCCCCCTAGGGCCTGCGCGGCCGCCGAAACCGAGAGCGGTGGGAAAGGAGGCCCGCCCGCACACGAGATGAAGGGGGTCTCTCCGCCCTTTCTCCGCCATCGTTGTCGCTCCGGGGTAAACCGAGGTAGGATGAGGGAAGGCCAGCGGCGGGCTCCGAGCGAGAGAAGGGAAGCGCTGCCCCCCCCCCCCCCGCCCCCCTAGCGGGCGAGGGTACAGCTGTTTTCCGCACATTCCACACTGCAAAAACAGAAGTCGTGTATGCTTCGCAGTATGCGACACAAGAACATTCCACTGAAATCATAGCACGGACACACTAAGATAATACTGCGAAATAAAAGCATAAACACACTGAGATAATACTGCGGAATACAAGCACGCACAAGTATTAAATAGACACACATTAAAGAACTGACTCCTTATGTAAATTAAAGCGAAAACGTCTTGTTATCTAGAGATCAATATCAACTTGTTGGCAAGCGCTGGGCTCTGAAACCCTGCTGAGGTAATCAGCACCGACATTATCTTTTCCATGTATGTCCGTGACCGTGAAGTCATACTCATGCGGTACGCCAACCCGTGCAAATATGTGTAGAAGTGCCTTGGCAGCCCGCTCTGTCTCAATACTTAGTAGGGCTACTGCCTCTGGAAATCGGGTAGCGTAATCCACCAGCGTCAGAATGTAGTAGTTGCCTCCGCGTGTAGTAGGCTTGAGAGGTCCCACTATATCGGCCGCGACTTTGCTGAAGGGGGTGGCAACGAGTGGCACCCGCTCCAAGGGAACCTTCCGCACTGTGCCGCGCGCTACGGTTTTCTGGCATATGTCGCACGATGCGACAAGCCTGCCCACGTCTCCATGTAATCCAGGCCAAAAGAAGTCTGCAAGAATGCGATCCGTTGTTTTTCTTCTACCGAGGTGCCCTGCCATCAGCCCCCCATGTGCCAAGCGGAGAACCTTCTCGCGGTGCTTCTGGGGCACTACGAGCTGGGTCGTCTTCTTTCCGGTGTCCGGAACGTACTCTCGGTATAACAGGCCGTCATGAAGACAGAATTTGAATGAACCGGCTTCCTTGCACCTTACCCTCTTTTTTCACTTGTCCGCCTTGAAGCAAACTAGAAGGCTGCTCTCGTCCCATTGGTCTTGCCTTGTCCAGTAGCATGCCTGAAGAAGGTCACTGCAAAAGGTTGTACAAGGCCATCTTACTCTAAGAGCACTTGCTGCTGGGCTAGTTGGTTTTGGTTCGTTATTAAATAGTTTTAAGGCGTAAAAAACAGACAAGACACATAGTAAGTGACAGGACGAAGCGCCATTTTTTTGCTAATTCTTTTTACGTGACCCCACGAAGAAAGCACACGGCGGAAAAACACACTTGCTTAAACGGGGACCAAGCCGTTCTTGTTGCGAAAGGCGACTGTCCTTGCACGAAAGGTGTTGGCGACGACACATGTGACACAGTCATCAGTGAAACGCGGACATGACACACTAAAGGAAGGGCGCACAGTACTAGAAATATAGTCTAAGAGCACTTGCACTTCGTCCTGTGACCTATCTATGTGTCTTGCCTGTTTTTTGCGCCTGAAAACTATTTACTGATGAGCCATCTCACTCACAGGGTCAAAGGGAAATGACTGATTCCTGTAAGTGCAGCAGCAGCACGAAAAAGTAGCCCCCCTCATGAAATTTACTCACCTGAGCGACACATACAATCTGCATAACCCTTGTGCAGAACATTGGCCTGCAAACAAAAAGACACCCCACTGCAGCTGCTAGAATCCAGAGGAAGCGTTTGTGCAGAAGTGATGCAGAATTTACCAACAAAGCAAGTCGTAATGACCACTCAACAAGAAAACCATCGGCTACTGCCTAATTTCAGTTTTTAGTAAATGGTGTGCACTTTTTTATTTTCAAACTACTTGATTTCTTTTCAGGAACGTTGTACAGAGAATGTAAGGCATGAATAGCCTAGCCACCATTAAAACCATTCCAGACACCCTTTGATCATCCCTTCGAGATGTGTGGCTAAGGTAGTAGTACTTTAGCTTGGCAGGCAAGCATTATTTGCCAGCAAGTATAATCTCTGGGTGCAATCTGCAAGGCACCCTCTAGTGAAGGTTCTAGAGTAGGTCATATGTAGGCCGTTTTTTAGTATTTTGCAGTATCTTGGTCTTGGTAGATAACATGAACAAACCAGCATGCCAGCATGATGCTTTGTGGCCTTTTTTTATTTGAAAACAGAAGTGAATACAAGCAAACTATGTACTATGGTACTGGACCCATAGCCAAAGCTAGTGTTGGGTCCAACACAATGATAAATTGCAAAATGCAGCAGGTGGAGAGAACACTTCACATATAAATAACTTCAAAATATTAAAATCACAACATACATAGCTAATATATACATTTGTTATCATGCATACATTCTTTGTACGGAATAACCTGAAATATTAACAATTTTACAGTCATTTGGGTACAGAATTTACAGCTCAACCGGCGGAAACTTACAGATTCAGGAAATATATTTTAAGAGATTGTGAAAATTTAATTTTTATTTTAACATCATTAGGGATGTGATTCCATATTTGTGCACAGCTGAATTCAATCAACCTTTTCCTGTAGGTATTGTGGCATATTGGCGGGTAAAATGATTTCCACTTGCAGCTCTGTATCCCTTTTAGAAGTTATAAAGATACTGTGATGAAACGGGTCATTGAATTGCAGTATTTTATGAATTGCCTGTGCTGTTTTTAACGAGTAGATGTACAACCTGTAAAGATAAAATATGTGCCGGCTGAAATAGTGGCCTGCTGGGCCCAATGTAGTTTGAGCATGTGATAATTTGTAGCGGCCGGCGACGCTATAACGCGCTGGCACTGAGATCGGTGTTCCCGCGCTAGAGGGAAATGAAGATGGACAGCGCGTGCTGGGCGCGCACGCCCGGCACGGGCAGTTCGGAACTTGAAGCCTCCCACGCTGGTCGTCTCTCTCTAGTGCTCCGCTGCGACCCCGCAAATCCTCAACAGTGGTGACCCGGCGAACCGTGCCTTCTACCCAGCGGCGTCCTTGCATGGCGTACTGGCAGCACCAAAGTTTCGACCCGCCGCTCCCGGCGTTCCGGCCTGCAGGCGTCGGCGGGTGGTTCGCCCAACTGGAGGCTGCGATGTATCTGAACGCCATCACCATCCAGCCGTTTAAACACGCAGTCCTTTGCGACATCCTCCCGCCCGACCTCCTGCGTCGGCTCACCTACTCTGCCTTCGGCTGCCGGCCATACGATGAGCTTCGTGCGGCCGTCTTGGCGGACTTCGGCGCCTATTACGTTTCGCCGCCGCTCTACGACGCAGCGGACCCGTTTTCGCCGCCGCCAGCCTCTGGCCCTGCACCGGCCACGCTCGCTCCCACGCAGCCTTCATCAGAACCCGGCCCGCCTCAGCAGCCCCTCGCCGAGTCGCCGCCACTCCAGTACAGCGCCTCCGGCCCGGCTTCTTTAGCACCGACCGCACCAGACGCTACCGCATCGCTTCCGGCAGCACATCTTGCTACCCCGGTTTCGCTAGAAGCACTGTGCGACGACTCCACGGCCCGAAGTCCGCAGTCATTCCCTCAGCAGCTCGTTGAGGTGCCTGGCCCACCGCGGTTTGCCACGTCAGCGAACTCAGCAACAGATGCGCCTCGAGCCACCCTGTTCAGTGCCTCCGGCCATACCACCTCCACTAAGGACTATACAGCATCTACGGCACAGCCCGGTGAGCAACTTCTCTTATCTGCAATGGTGCCGCCCTCAGTCGAGCTCTTCCTCGACGAGTGCCCCACTCCGCCAACGCCTGTACCCTACTGCGTAGCATTGCTGCCAGCCGAACGCTCACCTGCCGCCTCATCGCTCATTCCCCTAAAGTCGTCAGTCACTGACCTGAGCGATCGTGCTACAGGCGAATTGAGTTTGCCGCCACCGCAGCATATGCCACATACCAGCCCCACTACCTCGGCGGCCACACCGCCTGCCCAAGAGGCCCCACCCCAAGCCCTCATTACGGTCAAACGCTTCTCGGAGTCTGACCCTGGCAGCTCGACACGGCCGCAGCAAGCGTCTGCTTTGGTGCCTGACTTGAACCACCTCGGCACCGAATGGTCGAGCTACCCACACCGAGTAGTGAGGCAGTTGTCCATCCAAAAGCTGTGTCTCTTTCTGTCAACCAGCCGTCTGACGTAGCAATCTCAGCTATACGGCTGCAGCCACCCACAGCCGACCATGCCCACCCGCGAATCAGCACTGGCCAGTCGCTCCGGACTGTCACTCCCGCTTTGCCCAAGCACCTGGAATTGAGCCCAGCAACTTCCTCCCGCATCGTCCCAGCGGTCACCGTTGTGTCGACGGTCACACCACAGCTGCTGTAAGTCCATGGAGCCGTTTCATCCGCTCCTGTGCTTGTGATCGTGTACTCGGCGCGTCAGATTCCCATCGGCATCAGCTGCAACGTTCCGACACTGATGACACTTGTGCCAGCGGGCAGTACTACAGTCGGTGAAGACCCAATCATGGCCTCCCCTGCCCCCATGTCCACTGTCAGCTCGGCATCCTGCATCATTCGCCCATTGCGCAGCAGCCAGGCTCGTCCACCTGAGCCCGCGCACTTCACCCGACAGCTCTTCCCGGCCACTGACATGAACTTACTGGACCCTCATACTCTCCTTTCTTTTACCGAGCGCACATCTCGACGTTCCGTCTAGGCGGGGGGCCCTGTAGCACCCGGCGACGCTATAACGCGCTGGCGCTGAGATCGGCGTTCCCGCGCTAGAGGAAAATAAAGATGGACAGCGCGTGCTGGGCGCGCACGCCCGGCACGGGCAGTTCGGAACTTGAAGCCTCCCACGCTGGTCGTCTCTCTCTGGTGCTCCGCTGCGACCCCGCAAATCCTCAACAAATTCTTAGAGCCCTCTTTTGTAATCTTACTACGGGTTCAAGATATGTTGGGCACGTGTTGCCCCAAGATTCTATGCAGTAACTTAACTGTGTATAAAAGCCAAATATAGTATACGGAGAATATTCAGAAAACAAAATACACAGTGTTTAGCTCCAGAGGAAAAAGTTTAAACTACAATGCATGTAAATAATCGGCCCTTACAACATGGTACAAGTTTTAAATACCTAGGTGTGCATTTTGATTCTTATATGCACTGGATAAATCACACAAAACAAGTTTGTTAAAAACTTGCGTTTGGATGCCATATTCTCCTGAAAGCGGGAGAATGTTTTGAATTCTTAAGCTGGTTGGTAGTAAACCACTTTAGTAAACCAAGTAAACCAAGTTCTTCGTTTATTTTCCTGTTTAGTTCTTCAATTCATTCTCCTATAGATACCAATGCCGTGTCATCAACATACATTAATGCTTGAGGATATTTTAAGGTTGACGGAGAGTCATTCACATACAGCGAAAAAGAGATCGGCACTCCAGTCAGCTTGTAATAAAAACAGCGCAAGGACACAGGACGAGAACAGAGAGTAGACACACACGGCGCTGACTTGCAACTACGTTTATTGGAAAAACACGCTGCTTTTCATAGCCGGGCGTCAAGAAAGCGCGCGCATGCGCTTTGTCAAAAATACACTTATTGGGTAATAAAATGTCTCCTAAAGGCACTTAAATGTCTCCTAAAGCTGCCCCCACTTTGCCTACCTTATTAGGTAGGCAAAGTGGGGGCAGCTGTTCAAAGGAAGAGAGATGGAAGGGGAAAGAAAACAGGGTGTAAAATTAAGCATGCAAACAGGTTCGTCTCGTGTAAGGTTGCTGTGGTCTACCAGATTCATCTGTCCTGTGGCCGTACTTATATTGGCCAGACAGGTCGCTGCATTAATGTACGGCTTTTGGAGCACCAAAATTCTTTGGGAAAGTGTTCAACAAACTTGGCCAAGCATTGTCTCGAGTGTAAGTGCACCCCGTTTTTCGTTGACACCGAAATCTTGTTCATACATAACGATCGTAGCACGAGGGAAGTAGCAGAGGCATTTCATATCTTGAGAAAAGGAAACAGATGTGTCAGCCAGCCTTCAGTAGCATTGTCCTCTAAGGAAATGAAGTTGCTAAACAGTGGATAGCACCGATAATCACCCGTGCCTTTAGGAGACATTTTATTACCCGATAAGTGTATTTTTGACAAAGCGCATGCGCGCGCTTTCTTGACGCCCTGCCATGAAAAACAGCGTGTTTTTCCAGTAAACGTAGTTGCAAGTCAGCGCCGTGTGTGTCTACTCTCTGTTCTCGTCCTGTGTCCTTGCGCTGTTTTTATTACAAGATGCTTAACCAACTCGCCCAAACTGTCATTTTACTACACTCCAGTCAGCACGGCCTGCGGTTTAGACATCAAGTTATTCATTACAACTTGCTGTTTGCGGTTGGTGAGATAACTGGTGAATAATTCTGCTATTTGCCCTCTAAAACCGTAATTACGAAGTTTATCAAGTAGGATGGTGTGATTAACGGTATCGAACGCCTTCTTAATGTCTAAATACACAACTATAGCTATCTTGTTTTAAAATTTCTGTTAGGACCCCTCCGGTGTGAAGCCGTGCAGACTGGCGCTCATTATACTATATTTGCTTACGAATTTCCTGACATGTGAACACAGACATTTTTCAAAAATTGTGTTAATAATACTGAGAACCGAAATTCGCCCGTAATTACTTGGTACTGACTGCTCTCCCTCTTTATGAATAGGCACCATTTTAGCGACCTTCAGCTTTTCAGGAAATGTTGAGCTCTGAATCAGTGATTAAACAGGTGTAATAAATGCACGGCTAATAAATCAATATTATCTTGAATTATTTTTACAGGGATTGTGTCGAGTCACTCCTGTGGATTCTCATACAGAAGCACTTTCCAAAAATAAACAGAGAGTGTCCATAAAAATGCAGTATTTAAACTGAAATTAAGCTGAAATCTCCTTTACAGTTAAACACGCCTTTCAATCCCAGTTATCTACAACCACAAAGTTGGAAGGAATAACTTACGACATCGAAAATGCTGTTTATGTAAAGGGTCAGTAAGGTGCTATCTTTCTAAACCTTTCTAAGGCATTTGAATTACTTCCTTATCAATACTATAAGGATTTAAAACATCGTAATTATAGAAACTGACTGCCTTTTGAGGAACTGTAAACAATGTGTTCTTAATATGCATGAATGATATCCATTTATGAGCTGACCCTGGGGTACCAATCTAACTCTTTGCGGATGACTGCTTAGTGTATGTATACAAGATCCAAAATTCCATACAAGTTTCCATACAAGATCAAAAGTTATATGAACGTTAAATGGATATCATCAATTCAAACTTCGTGCATTCATTGGGGAAAAAAAATTAATGTTGTCAGAACAAGCATGAGAAAGTGCCACTGCACAACCTGAGCTGGGAACAACGCATAAATAACAAAACAAAAATAAGGAGGCTCAGGGAAAGTTTCGCTTCCTCAGAAGAAGATTTTGCAATGCTTTCCCTGCTGTAAAACACTCGTGCGGCCAAGCCTAGAATCTAGAATGGACTGATATTTTTCGGAGACCTCACCAGAAATATTTATTAGGTCGGCAAATAAGAACAAAATTTAGAAACTATTCAAACATATCCAACCTACCTAGCTACCAAGTCTTACCTTGAGGCATCATCACCACAAACTGCCCACTGCATTGTGAGCAAACTGCGTGGCAGTTAATTACTGGCAGACTCAGACTCATGCAACGCAAGTCTCACAAGAAGCAAATACTGTTTTTGTTGTTCACAACTGTTATCTGAAAAGAAGGTCTTAACGGGAAAGTTGGTAACAGGTGCGAAAAATGGGACTAAAGCAGACAGCTTCACATGCACTGGAGAGGTTGCTTTGCCTCCCAGCACCTCCAAAGTAGGCAGGCAGCCTCTTTCGGTGACCTGTAGGTTAGGTTAGGTTAGGTTAGGTTAGGTTAGGTTAGGTTAGGTTAGGTTAGGTTAGGTTAGGTTAGGTTAGGTTAGGTTAGGTTAGGTTAGGTTAGGTTAGGTTAGGTTAGGTTAGGTTAGGTTAGGTTAGGTTAGGTTAGGTTAGGTTAGGTTAGGTTAGGTTAGGTTAGGTTAGGTTAGGTTAGGTTAGGTTAGGTTAGGTTAGGTTAGGTTAGGTTAGGTTAGGTTAGGTTAGGTTAGGTTAGGTTAGGTTAGGTTAGGTTAGGTTAGGTTAGGTTAGGTTAGGTTAGGTTAGGTTAGGTTAGGTTAGGTTAGGTTAGGTTAGGTTAGGTTAGGTTAGGTTAGGTTAGGTTAGGTTAGGTTAGGTTAGGTTAGTTAGGTTAGGTTAGGTTAGGTTAGGTTAGGTTAGGTTAGGTTAGGTTAGGTTAGGTTAGGTTAGGTTAGGTTAGGTTAGGTTAGGTTAGGTTAGGTTAGGTTAGGTTAGGTTAGGTTAGGTTAGGTTAGGTTAGGTTAGGTTAGGTTAGGTTAGGTTAGGTTAGGTTAGGTTAGGTTAGGTTAGGTTAGGTTAGGTTAGGTTAGGTTAGGTTAGGTTAGGTTAGGTTAGGTTAGGTTAGGTTAGGTTAGGTTAGGTTAGGTTAGGTTAGGTTAGGTTAGGTTAGGTTAGGTTAGGTTAGGTTAGGTTAGGTTAGGTTAGGTTAGGTTAGGTTAGGTTAGGTTAGGTTAGGTTAGGTTAGGTTAGGTTAGGTTAGGTTAGGTTAGGTTAGGTTAGGTTAGGTTAGGTTAGGTTAGGTTAGGTTAGGTTAGGTTAGGTTAGGTTAGGTTAGGTTAGGTTAGGTTAGGTTAGGTTAGGTTAGGTTAGGTTAGGTTAGGTTAGGTTAGGTTAGGTTAGGTTAGGTTAGGTTAGGTTAGGTTAGGTTAGGTTAGGTTAGGTTAGGTTAGGTTAGGTTAGGTTAGGTTAGGTTAGGTTAGGTTAGGTTAGGTTAGGTTAGGTTAGTTAGGTTAGGTTAGGTTAGGTTAGGTTAGGTTAGGTTAGGTTAGGTTAGGTTAGGTTAGGTTAGGTTAGGTTAGGTTAGGTTAGGTTAGGTTAGGTTAGGTTAGGTTAGGTTAGGTTAGGTTAGGTTAGGTTAGGTTAGGTTAGGTTAGGTTAGGTTAGGTTAGGTTAGGTTAGGTTAGGTTAGGTTAGGTTAGGTTAGGTTAGGTTAGGTTAGGTTAGGTTAGGTTAGGTTAGGTTAGGTTAGGTTAGGTTAGGTTAGGTTAGGTTAGGTTAGGTTAGGTTAGGTTAGGTTAGGTTAGGTTAGGTTAGGTTAGGTTAGGTTAGGTT